>NW_027263538.1:2321166-2360939 GCF_042370955.1 Sodiomyces alcalophilus JCM 7366
CAAAGCAACCCCCCCCCCCCCCCCCCCCCCCCCCCGCCGAGGCCATGGAGCGCCTCCCGAAGCAAAAAAAGAATGCGGAGGTGTGGCCAGGTGGAAACGGAGGCTCTCGTCCGCCCTTTGGATTTGCATTCGGAAAACCCACTGGCTTGTTCTGGGAAACCGTATTCTTGGACAAGACCTTTCTGTTGCAGGTGTCACTTGTACTCGCCGGGCTCTACCCGCATATTCGTAGAGCGTTTGTTAGGTCCATTTATTTCGCACCAGACGATCGCTTAAATCGCTTAAAAAAAGGGCTCGTGGGGGACAGGCGTTCTTTGAACCGGCTCTTCGGGAAACCTCCGAGGGACACGTCCTGTACGCTGTAGACAAAATTCCCGACATTACACCCTGTCGTGAAAGCATCTTGACCTTATTATATTTTTATGTATTTTTATTTTATTTTGTTTTGTTTTATTTTATTTTATTTTTATTTGCTCCTCTAAAACTCGGCTGGGTGGCAATCATCAGTCACTGCGCGCTTTGTCGCATGTTTGCCCATAGTCCTGCCACATCACTTCCCCGCGGAGTAACATAATTCCACTCTGACTTGGTCGCCTGAATCGGATCTCCCTCGAGCTTGGCCAAAGGAGATGGAGAACCACCAAAAAACAGATGGCTGCGTCCGAGTTTCGGATCATGTCCCGCCTCGGCGCCACTCATTGCACATGCAAAGAAGGTTAGGATTAGGGGGTGGCGGTGGGGAAGCGAGTAGAAGGAATAGACACCTGGCAAAATGACGGTTGAAGATGGATCCCCCCACGTTTACCACTCCTTTCTATTGGTGATGCTCCAGAGATCGCGACCTGAAGCTGCTGCTGCTCGCACTTGATGCATGCAGCAGCCCGCTACTCCGCATCCATCTAAACACACCGCAGGTCCCTTGCAGAATGCGAGCCGATCAAGATACTTCGTATGTAGTAGTACCTATGTACGTTGTATGTACTTAGTACCTCATCCGACGACCATTACGACCAAATCTAGATTTAGGCGCGGGGCCATGAGCTGTGGCTGCGTTTGCTTTAACCTTAGCTGAGGGATCACCCTGAGCCCCTGACCTTTACCTCTTAGCATTGTTTCAGCGCCCGGGTAAACTTGCAGCGCACGTACACCCTCACTGGAGCTGCTTCCAGGCAGCAAGCCCGCACGCAGGCTTGGTACATACATGATAATCCCGCTTTCCAAGAGGATAAGTGGCTTGAAAAGTCGTGGTTGCAAACACCACAGAGTTCCTCCCGCTGATGAGGGACTATTCGTAGTCCGCACACGCTCGGGGCCCGTGTCAAGGGTGAAGACAAGAGCCGGAGTCTCGTATCGACGCAGCAACCACATATCTGAGACGACTCCCTCGAGTATTGTGGCACTGGTTTTGAGACTGGCTTAACAGTACGGTGTTGGCTGTTGGTTCGTATTGGACTAGTAGTCCTTTACCAATCCGGTGTACTTCGTACGTTGTATAACAGTCGCTCAGGAACGGAACTCCGTCGAAAGCGAAAGCGTGGAAGCAGCATACTCTGCCATTTCATTCTCTAATTGGCTACGCCACTCCCATTGCAGCGGCAGAGGTGACGTATGAGGATACAAGGTACAACTTAAACCATTAAATGCGTGCGCCCCGTGCATCCTAAACACCAAAGAGGAAGAAAAGGGGGGATGTCTTACTTTGTACACACCAACCTCCGTTTACCGGTATCTTCTGAACAACTTGGAGTATAAGCTCGGGAAACGGATCGAATACATAGTATTACTCTGAGGTGGCCAGAATCATTTTCATTCCTCCTCATCTTTTATTCTGTCAGCATACATATTTTCCGTATGTATACCTAGGTACTTCATGGCAATGTCACAGTCGTTCCCCGACCAGTTTCTTCCGCAAGCTCCGCCGGCAACGACAGCAACTCTTCTCTAGCCAGTCCCTCGTCAAACTCCGTGCAATGTTCAAAATCCACCAGATACACACTGTTTTCGGCATCCCGGTTGACGATAAAGTTGTATCGATTCACATCACCATGAACCAACCCCAGCCGATGCACTCTGCGAAGTAACGCCTCGCAGCGGGGCAAGTCGTCGGGGCGGGCCCGTTCCCCGTCGACTTTTTCGAGCAGAAATCCTATAGTCCTACCATTCTCGATCAAGTGGCCGAGAAAGCTGGGCGCCATGGGAGACTCGTGGGCATGTTGGCTACGATGATGCGTTATGATCGAGTACGCCCAGGTCTCGTGCTCAATCCGGGGTATCTCCCATTGGAAGCATGCCATCTTGGCAATGGCAGGGGCGCCGTCGTATTGGACCTCGTGCACCCCCGAGCGGATGCGCCTCGTTCTCGTTAAGCTGAGCACATCGATACGCCGCTCGTGCCAGGTTGTCCGGATTTCAGGGAGCGGGTCCGTAGAGATGATTGATGCGAGGGAGCCATCTTGGTCCCGCGAGATGGCCATCGTGGTCCACGGAGTATTGGGGAGATCTGGTAGCCTGGGAATGAGGAGATACGGCCGGCACATGGTATCGTCGTCGAAGACGTCCGTTGAGATTGTGAGGTAGTAGACTCTTGGACCCGCCCGGAGACGATAGCATCCATGTTCATCGTCTATGTATTGAGAGAGAATTTCCATGTCTGATTTGGAAAGTACCGACATGATTGGTGAGCTTCTCTTTCATATACTTTTTTGGATGAGATGGTGGTCTAAAGGATGATGAACTCGAGGGATGGCGCTCGAGCTCGTCCCAGGGTTTTACCGCCGTGTCATACTCTACTCACGGGGTATCCCCGGCAACCCACCAAGGTCATGCTAATATCCTCCTTTTCTTCTTCTTTGCATTCTACTCATCACCCAAGGCGCAGTCGCTGGCCGAGTAGGTCCTCGGCGACGGCTGCTAGCTGCTAGGCTTACTGTTGGCATGTAACTCCCCAGCATCAATCGTTTCCTCTTGCCAGTTCAGGAACCAATTGCCGTGCCCCGTAACAGTGCTTAATGTGATCTAAGAACGACTCTCTGGATCGGGCCCGTGCTCTCAAGCCGAGTAGCACCCACACTGGCGAGCAGTTGGGAGGCACAATGTCCGTAAGCACATCCTGAGGTAAGCTCATAGAATCGTGGTGGTCGATGGTGACCTTACAGCCGCGGCACCAATGACCATGGTCAAGCCTGCCCGATTTATCGAGGGAAGGGAACGGGATGACAGCCTTGCCAGGATCCATGATGACTGTAATATTGTCCTGGGTTGGCATAAACAACGGGTCTTTATCTCGTGGTATCGCTGGTCCACTCTGGAGGAACCGACCCGTGACGAGCCGTCGTGCAGACTTGCATCTCCTCGCCATGACCTCTGCTAGCTTCTCCGCGGACCCGTGCACCGCCAGTCCAAGATCTGCCGCGGCCTGTACGCTGAAGGCCCTGCGGTCCCCTGGCGCAGGTTCGGCGGATATGCCATAGACGCCAGTGATGTCATAGAAGGTAGGTAGCCGTTTTAGATGCCGTTCCGAGAGACCGAAATATCGCTTCGCTTCTTCTGGTAAAAGCATTCGCAAGGACGGATGGTTGCGGAGGCAGTGCCAGCAGCATCTCTGGCAAGTGGGGAGGAAGAGGAACGCGCCGTATTCGGGGCAAGTCGCGCACCGTTCGGCCCGCAAGGCAGCATAGAGTTTTGCGACGGAATGGAAGCGGATGAAGCCCACGCGGCGCAACGCCAAAAGCTCCTGCGGAACAAACCTGACCAGGCCTCGGTATGCACGATGCGATTGAACGAACGCGTTGGCTCGGAAAGAAACGCCCGCGAAATGTGCAATGAACTGCAAATCGAGCATGTCGAGGAGCATTGACATGATTTCCAGCGGGAGACGATCGAGCATGCCGAGCGACGAGACTCGGTCGGGCACGAGACGGGAGGTCGGCGTCGACGCCGGAGGGCTTTGCGGGCGGGGGATAATAATCGCGGCTCTAATCAAGTGATAGGGACGGTGTGATAGGCGAGAAATGAGCGCCTCGGCATCGAGGGAAGGATTCGACATGATCGGCGCTGTTGCTTGACAAGATTGGACTGCAAAGGAGACGCGTTGCGGCGGTTCAAATCCCACTGAACTACCAAGTCCACTCACTATTCGTACATGTCAGCGGATGCAACAGTTGCAGCGCTTCAGATGTCGAATTATTGCCGAGCCACTGGCGTTTGCCAGGTCATTGTACGAACTTAAAAGGAAGCCACTATAGAGTCCATCCGTCAGCACTGAATGGTTCATCTTCGGCGGTGCTGCATCAGACTGCTTCGTGAAATGCTTCAGTTGCCAAGCTGTTTGTCAGACCATAAATCAAGCTGGCTCAGCTCTCGGGCATATTCTGGGGTTCGCTCTTGGCTTCGGCAAACAACAGAAATAGTGTGATGCATGGTACATAATTACCTACGTAGCCGCGTGAGGCGCAGACGGTTGAAATTCCCAATTCGCCGAGGCGAAGAATTCCCGCACAATGTCCGACAAGACGACGAGAAGCTGCACAGGTTCCACGCCAACCCTGTTCAAGTTAGAGCTTCCCTTATGTCCCAGGGACTCCGAGTCTGTTCCGGTGGGTTACGCTGGGACTGATGAAGCACTCAAAGGGTACATTTAGGCGAAGAGCAAAAGCCCATGTAATTACATACCTGGCGGAAGACCACTTGCATCGAGCTGGTGAGAACGCAGACTATCCGTAGCAAGGTCCAGCGCTGTGTTGAGTGTTTGTCTCGTGGGGCGGCCTCAGCCCCAGTGTCGAGGCTCAGCCACAGGGGCTGGGAATTCAGTACCTGGTCTTGCGGCTTGCCCATGAAGTATTACTCCGTACGTACAAAAGTATTACATAAGCGATGTTCCTACGCGGTTACTGACCGTACTCCAAACGTTTGAGGCTCGGTATGGCTAGGTATATTCGTATTTTTCATTTCGCGAGTCGCTTCACCTCCAAAGTAAAGCAGCACGATCACACGGGGAACCCCCAGACATCTGAGTTGATAAGTGCTCAGGACAGCACATATAATCCAACATATGCGCTGGGCTCAACATATATGATTTTCCTTATTTATCAGAGTGTATAAGACAGTGAGTGACCTTGGGTAGGCCCCTAGGGACGAAAACTCGCCTTAACGCGTCTTATATGTGCCTGCTTGCCCCTGAGGGTTGCTGTCAGGGCAAAAACAACAGAAAAATAACAGCTAAAACGCCACATCTGGTAGGCTCTCCAGACCCCAATAACGAAGAATGGTAGCTGACTCTTGTACTTTGCGCCCTTTGTCAGTCGTGAAGCATTGTCACTGACGTTCTCATAACGGACAAGGCCGGTCTTGACAGACACCAGTTGTGATCCGGTCCTGAGGCATTGAAAGTTGGCTGTCTTTTCGTCATTTGTGCTAGACGCTATCCTCTGGATACTTCTTTACGACCGGGTCGAAGCAAGCCAGCCAGGCAAGGGGTAACATTGCAATCGCCAAAACTTCATAGACCTCACTAGGTACCTACCTCCGAATGAGGTCCAGGCAGGCGCAACGGCCTCCTTTCTTTCCCAACTTTGGCCACCCCCTTTGCTTCATAACTCCTACCTCAACTCGGTAGAAACCCAAGTGCCCAGTGGTGCCCCCAAAACTATCGAGGCACCTGCAGCCTAGCACTCGCATGAACTTTGGGGGGAGAAAAGGCAGCCTTGTCACCTTCGCCGTCCTTATTAGAACCTCTCAACGTCCATCCACCCTATTCTACGTTTCTCCTCCTACTTCTAGGATCTTTTCCAGTCGATCCATCGCCACACTTCGCAAAGGTTTTGCACAACGCGGATCGCAGTGGCAACCTAGATTGCCTCATTCATCATTGTCGGGGTACAGGGAGCCGGCCGAGATGATGTCCAACACGTTCACAGGCGCCTCGGAAGCGTCTTCGGAAAAGCTCCCCGAGCTCACGGGCCCGGATGTTGTCCAACCGCACGCCCTTATCGACGACTTGCCCAACCAGCTTGGTGGTGGTGTTTTGATTCCGCTCAAGACGACTCTTGAGATCCGGCAAGACCATACCATCGTTCGGGCTTACATCACGCGAGCGCCCACCAAATCAGCAAACGACATTATCAAGTAAGTCTAGCTGGTCTACCCCGTAACCCACCTCCTCTTAATCTGGTTTTAGAACCTCCATTAGCCCGCCCGTTCGGTGATCGCTAAACCACGTTCTAGCATGCTCCGTGCGCGATCTGCAGAGACTAACAGCCTCCCTCACCTACGGCGATGTTCGAAACCGGGCGATCTCCCGGCTCATCTCAAGGCCCAGTACATGAACGAGACAGCCGAGAGCAGACAGGTGCACACTGGCAAGTCGACGTGGCTTTACATTCTCCTCTGCGAGGAATCCGAGTGCGGTCGAGATGAGATGCTGCAGCTACTATCGGAGATTGAAGGCTTGGATAACGATGTCTTCCTCGAGACCATCCCGGTTCCGCTGATCCCACCGACGTCTCAAATTCAAGCCGCAATGTGGAGCTCGCAGTTCTGGCCATGCGTCTACCGGAAGAATAACCCGCTGGGCCCTCACCCGGCCATGGTGGGCCGCGCAACGGAAGCCTTGAAGGACGAGACCGGGCTCTGGATGTCCTTGGCCCACCGTGTTGCCCACTCGGTCCATGCAGCTGGTATAGGGGAGCCCATGGGCTGCGTCATAGTTCAGCGCGAAAACGGGAAAGCCGAACTGGTTGCCGCTGCCGGGGATGCGCGCTGGCACCATGAACCCGAACGGGATGGAACCGGTAATACCATGGGTCATTGCGTCCTTCGTGCTATTAGCATGGTGGCGCAAAAGCTGGTTAGGCACGAGAGGAAAAAGGCCGGCCTTCCGTTCGTCCAGCCGACACTGGAATTCGATTGCTTCGAGGACAAACCCCTCGTGGAGGAAGAGCGTATACTCTTCGACGAGGAACATCCCAACTCGGAGGGCTATCTGTGCCATGGATTGGAGCTCTATACCACACACGAGCCATGCGTGCAATGCTCCATGGCCATCCTCCATTCCCGGATGGCCAAGGTCGTCTTCTGCAATCGCATGCCGCTGACTGGCGGCATAGCTTCGGAGCAACGGGGAGAAGGCAACCCCGAGCTCGCCGAGTACGGTGGGGGAAATGGGCTTGGTCTCTTCTGGAGGCGGGAGCTGAATTGGAGTCTACTCGCGTGGGAGTGGGAGGCCAGTGACAAGGTGAAGCACCTGCCGCCTGTTGCACACATGACCCACGCATAAATGCTCTGCATCGTACGAACCGCAGGGGAAAGACCACAGAAGGGTGTACATAAGCGAGGCAGTGACTATGGACGAGTCGTTGGCATTTCATCCTCATACTCCATGGTGTTTTGCCGATGGAGTCTCCAGGACACTTTGGTCAACAAACAGGTGCTGAAATATCCGCACTACACTCGATCTTGCCCCTGTTCCTTAACGCTTTTCTTTCCCTCCGCTTCTTTTCTTTTCTTTCTGGACGGCGAGCTGGGAAGTAGATGATCCACCCAACTCTACGTAACCTGGCATGTGATACGTTGGTGTTCAGGAAGCGTTTCTTGGAGGGCCAGTGTTGTGTTGTTTTACCATCACTGGCGCATTACTTATGGGGAGCATCTTTGAGAGACAAAGGGAGAAAGAAGTCTTTATTTACATCCATTGTATCCTGAGACGCTGAGCATAAGCTTATAACCATGATAATTGCAAGCATCTCTCTCTATTTCTTGACATCAACGTCGTTGTTCACACGACTCTGATACTTCGGATAATACTGTGCGTGGTAAGTTCCAGGGTACGGTACGAGGTATTGATACATGTGTGATGTTGTATGTATGTACCTACGGTAGGCACTTTGGGACTTGCGGGGAAACCACCGCCCTTATCTTATCTGGTCGCTGCTACCTTCAAACAACCACCCCCCATCTTGCTCCTCTCCTTTGTCAATCGTCCGTTCGTACGCTCGAATCTCTGCGCGCAAAGACGTATCAACACCGGCTGGTCTTGTTTCGGACAGGATCTTCCTCCTTGTCGCTCCCTTCAGGGATCCTTTATTCCAACTTTCGACGAAGAGTAGCCCTCAAAAATGGAACGGCTTTGACTCCACTCCGTCCCTGTCGACTCTCTTCTGGTGGCTTCCTGCCCCGTCTCTTTGCTCGTGGTAATACCGACACATAGACATCAGTAGACATCACAAGAGAACGGCCCGGCAGCTTTGTCGGCATTTAAAGTGGGCTACTCTCGCACGCTGGCGGCGGGCGTCTCCATCGTCCGCTTCTATCAGACAGCAGGAAATCCAAAGCATTGGCTCTCGATCCAGCTCCTATCGAAAACGTTCGACGCCATCATCATGGCCGACGCGAGGAAGAGACCCGGCGGCAGCCATGCGCCGGCCACCAAAAAGCGAAAGACGGACAAGGACCTGCAGAAATACTATGCTGTGCGGACGGGCTTCCGGCCGGGCATCTACTTGACGTGGCTCGAATGCCAGAAACAGACCACAGGGTTTCCCGGCGCGACGTGTAAGTCTTACACCATCCCTCCCCCTTTCCTGTTCCTTGCCAGTCGGGCATTGCCGCTTGGTGGGCGATTCCCCAATATTCCCGTTAACCGCGTGCGTATTTTCGACCTTGTGTTTGGATAGACAAGTCCTTCCTCTCCAGAGATGACGCCGAAGCTTTCGTGGCCGGCAAGAACCCGACCATATCGTCGGCGAAGAACCGAAACCCGCCGGCACCGAAATTCTACGCCGTCGCGCGGGGCGCGTTTACGGGCATCTTCCCGGACTGGGAGACGGCATCCACGGCGATCAAGGGGGTCAAGGGGCCCAAGTACAAGAGGTTCGAGACAATGCTGGAGGCGGTGGAGTTTATCGAGGAGTTTGGCGACACGGAGACTATTGCCAAGGTCAAGGGAAAGGCTGGTGCCGATGGTGCGACTAGCACCAAGAAGACGACGACGACGACCTCGGTGGACGGCAACATGGCGGCAATATACACGGATGGCAGCAGCCTGTCCAATGGCCGACTTGGGGCTGTGGCCGGAGTGGGCGTCTTTTTCGGAACGGACGATCCTCGGTACGTTCACACTGCTGTCGTCTTTTCTTCCCCCCTCACCCCCCTGGAACTATTGATATCATTCCTCTTTTCCCATCATCGTTTGGGACGAACGAGGCTGATTGATTCTCAGAAACGTCTCGGAGCGTCTCCAAGGGGAACCCCAGACGAACCAACGGGCCGAGCTCACAGCGATTCTGCGGGCGCTCGAAATTTCGCCCGAGAACCAGGATATCCAGATCATCACGGACAGCCAGTACTCCATCAACTGCGTGACGGTGTGGTACAAGAACTGGGAGAAGAGGGACTGGCACACGTCCGCCGGGGAGCCGGTCAAGAACAAGGATCTCGTGCAGGCTGTGCGGGAGCGTATCGAGGCGCGGGAACTAGAGGGTTCCAAGACGGTCTTCACATGGGTCAAGGGACATTCTGACAACGCGGGGAACATTGCGGCGGATCGTCTCGCCGTGGCGGGAGCGCAAGGATCCGTGTAAAGGAGCAGGGATGATGTAATAAGGGGCGGCGGAGGGGTTGTCTGGAAGGGGCCTCTGGCAGAGGTTTGCATTATCGTTTCTGGGAACATGGCCGTGTGTTTAGCTGCCGCGTTCGTTTTGTCGCATCACTCTACTCTCATGCCTGCATCAGTCGGGCAACCTGGTCGTTATATGGGCAGACAACTCCTGACAGGATTGGGGGATGGATTGGTGTTTTTAAGATCCTCTAGCGGTTTGTCGATACCATGTGTGGGAGAGCGAATTCAGCCAGAAGCATCTATAGGTACCGGAATATTACAATCTCGTCTTTAGTAGAACCTGGTAAAAGTGGAAACGACGAAAACGGAGAAGCCTGTTTTATTTTATACATATGATGAAGTTTAGTTCGTGCTCGCCTGGCGTAACTGACGGCAGTGGAATAGACGAGGAACTAGAAACCCACCGAGAAAAACGAACGGGGGCGGTGGATATCGCGGGAAAACCTAGAGCAGAGACCGGCAGTTGAATATTATTGTAAACTAAAGCAAAACTAAGAACCCGCGAAGGCTGCATAGAAGACCCGTCTTTCCCGACTCTCGCTCCGGCCTTGTGGCCAATATATCCGTCATGTGTCCGGGGCGCCGAGGGGTGGGACCGAGATCTGCCTAGTAGAGCCGCTAATTTAGGACCAAGGGTAGGGCAGTCAGCATATCTCTCGTCTTAAGAGTATGGATGGCTCCCCTGGAAACACGACTGCCTGGGGGCTAGTGACGACTTCGGGGGGTTCGGGGAAGCGGGTCAGTGCGACTCATGGCGGCAAGGTGGTCTCTCTACTATGGCAGCTAGGTGACAATCGCAACGACGAGAGGCATATTGAGGGAAGGGTGGCTATGGAGAAGAATAGGCGGTGGGTTATCTCAGCGAGCTCAGACCATCCGGGCGACGTGCTGCCTAGGCAAAAAAGGTCTGAGCTTGCTGAGATAAGCGGTGGGTGTTATTAAGACGGGAAAAATGTGCTGTCGAGTCTGTAGGCAGCCGGCAGTATGAGAGCTAAAACATCATCTAGCCGGCTGGGTAATGATATACGAAGGAATACTGTATGATCATAGTAATCAGCAGCAGAAAGTAAAGTCGGACAAAGACTCGGTTCCCTTGGGGTCGGTGACGGTCAGTTACTACAAAGATTGGATTTCGACGCGGTCCAACTTTGGAGATCCACGATTACCCGTTCTGGCCCGTGCGGCAGAAGATACTTTGTAATTAGTCGTCCCTCTTCTTCCTTTTCTTCGGTGCCTTGGCTTGTTTCCTTGCATTGATCGAGCCAATAAAAACGATGACGCTTGACGACCCGACAGTTACCCACCACGGCCCAGAGCAAAAGAGGGAAAAAGGAAAATAAAGATGAAAAATAGAGATAAGAGGTCTTACTCCTTTTGGCGGAGGCCGAAGGGATTCAAAGGAAAAATCAGATATTAACTTTATCTACTCCTCGATTATATCATATACTCTGTTCGACTCGGCGCCTCGGGCTAACCAGGCCGACTCGTGCTCGCCGCAAGTTAACAGAGAAACGGAGCCTCTCCGCCTTTGGATAAAAGGCCAAGGGTCATCTTAAAGTCAATATTTTCCCGCCATCCAGGTTGTCCACGTTGCGATCCAGCCTAGCATTCTTCCGAAGGAATCGGGATTCGTCCAAGTGTCGGTCGAAAGCGAGATACATTCATACGACTACGTCTAGGTACCTATTCCTACCATGTAATACTGCCCCGCTATAATCGTCTCAAAGGTACAAGACATGACAGGTCCGGAGGTAGCCAACCGGCCTGACGTCTGCATAGCCCCGTTCCTCATTCCTTTTCCCCCGACAGTCTGTGACGACTGTATCACCGGTCAGGTTCATTATTCCTTCACCGACCTTAGCAGCCTGCCCTTCTTTGACCACTCGCATTCAGCGTTATTAGATAAGAGGTTTAGCCAGCTGAACTCTGAGGTCTTCGTACATCACCCCAGCATACCGCCTGGTCTGGCCGAGTCGACAGTCCATGGTACTCCGTGGTTTGTACCTAGGTAGTTTGTATTGACTTTGAATTTCGATATCCGGAAAGTATGATTGGTTCCCACTTCCCCACTCATACAGTGTCTACAATGAATGTCCCCTCCACGTGACTACCATTATTGACACTGTGTTTCGTCCCGTCGTTGTCGACCTTTCCCACTACTTTCCCTTTGGGACCTTGAAACTTCCCTCCTCCAGCAACCTGGCCGCCCCCCCTCGTTGTCCCGTGGCCCCGACATCAACAATCACAGCCCTGCCACGGAACCGAGCAATTGATCGAAAGACCATCGCATCCGACTTGACGAAAGAATTTGCCGTCTGGCCATGACAGACGCTGGTGCCGACGTCGGTGCCAGCTCTCTGATCGCTGGCACAGACATGTCCACCGACGAACTCAGTGAAGTCTTCGACTACGACAACGCCAACGCCAACATCCTCTCTGCTGCTGCCTCTCGTGCCAAATCCAGAACCAAAGATCCTCTCCATACCACCCTCAGCCTCGATTTTGATGCATCCAACGATCAGGACTTGAAATCATTCAACCCAATTCAACCAAAGGTCCTGGACCACCATCTCAAGCCCGTCGTCCCGACAGACAATCGGGCCGCAGAATCCCCCGACTCGATACATGACGATTCGTTCCGCGATTCCTCCTCCGATTCGTGCTTCTCCAAGCGAACGGGAAGTTCGTCCTCCGAAAAGACGACATTCAGTACCGGCGACATAATTATGACGGATGGGGCCGCCTGGGATCTTTCGGCCGACTCACCAGACTTTCAGCCACCACCAGGCTGTGACGACTCCTTTCTCTTCAGCTCTGCTCCCATGCCGTCCTCTTCGACACCCGCCGCTCCTGGTGCCATGAGCGGAGGTGACGCCGATCACAGGCAGATTACCGACGACTCCTTCATGAACGAATCCTTTGATTTTGAGAGTGCCTCTAGTAGTCCCGAGGCCATCAACAACAATGTTGCCCCCTCCTCACACGCCCCGTCACCGCCGAATACCTTCTCTGATGCCGCCCAGGCGAAAGCCTCCACCAACAGAGTCAAAGATGCAGCGCGCAACGTACATCCAACTGTCGTGAGTATTTATCTTCCCGCATTCATTCTTTTCGTCTCTCTTGAAACCCATGGGCGGGCCGCCCATTTCTCATCTCTCCCTGACCTTCTACTGCCGCCTCGTGTCATTCGCTCACCCTGGTTTCTAGCAGTTGTCCCACGCTCAAACGATGAACGGCCTTCACCCGTCCGCCTCGCGCGAGACATCTCCCTTCTCACAACCCCTACCCCACCATCCGGGCTCATTCTCAGCCTTCTACAACAATACCAACAATAACTCGCCCTCTCCAACCAATGTCGCCGACCTTCAAAACCCCATGGCTGCTGCGCCCGTAAAATCCGTCGCTTTCTGGCCCCCGACCCTTGATATACCCGATATGAATAACCCTTACGCCATGATGCCACCTTACTACTCACACATGATGCACCACGCGGCTTTCTTCGGGCAGCCGCCGTACGGCAACTTCTCTTTCCAAGGTCAGCTTCTCATCCACGAAACACCACCCAAGTCTCGCGTCGAGACGCAAATCCCCATCAAGATGACTCTCTTGGGCGCCCCGCCTACCATTAAGCGACTACATCTTCCCACCCATTCTATTTCGAAGCCCAAGCTCCTCGCCAAGCCCCCGGCCGAGAGGTCTCCCGACATGCTGGAGCTCTATGTCCAGGTGGTTTGCACCACGGCCATGCAGGACGAGAATAACAAGCGCCGGGCGCTCCAGAGGGCCGCCACGGCTTCTCACCCGCCGGTCCAAGGACCGCCTGCCGATATGGACGTGGAGGAAAACAAGACGGCAAACGGCGGCGAGGTCCGCATCTGCAAAGGGTGCATTATGCGCGAGCGTAAGCGAGCTGGCAGGAAGAAGATCAAGAAGGCCGAGGAGGAAGAGATGTGGAAGAAAGACGAGAACAGGAGAGTCATCGTCTTCAACACCAAAGAAATCAAGGACTGGCAACCTTGCACGGGCACCGGTCGCGTCGGAGGGTTGCAAGTGGATTGCCCCATGCGAATCGCCTGCTACTGCCGACATCACAACGAAAAGGTGGGCTTCCGGGTCATCTTTACCATCAAGGATTGGAACGACCGCATCGTCGCCCAGGCCATGTCACCGTCCATCATGATCACCGACGACCACAAGACGAACCCCGCGACGAGCGCTTCGAATATGTTACAGGCGCAGGCGCAGGCGGCCCCTCCGGATACCACGTCCATGCCCATGATGAATCCTACGGACAACGCGTCTTCACTCTCCGCCAACAATATTTTCGCCCTTCCGCCATCGGGTTCGCACCACCAGGCTCCCTCGCCGGTGCACGTACCCAACTCGACGTCCTCAGCCAGGGGTTCTCCTACGCCAGTCACCCCGCAGAACGCAGCGTGCTCTCGTCCGGCGTCTCCCTCGTCAGCCCCGGGACCTGCCTCGAAGAAACGCAAGGCGAGCGGATCTAGACTGCCTATGGAGATGACCATGACGCGGTTAGACACGTCCGCGGTCGACGGTGCACACACGCCCGCCGCCGCCCAAGCCGTTATCAGTGCTTCCGGGGCCATGTCTCCGTTCTCTAACGGCCTCAGCTTGCGTCCTGCGGACGGCTTCTTCGGGCAGAACTCGCCAACAGTGGCAGTGACGCCGGGCGGGTCCCGGGCATCGTTGCCTGTCGGTCCGACATCACCTAACAATGCCGGCCTAGTAGCCAACGGGCAGGATCCCGAGCTCCACAACGCCGCCAATCGCGCCGTTGGCTTGGACAGCCTGCCCGCACATACCTTCTCTGCCCCGGCGTCGACCCAGCACAGTCGAGCGCCCAGCCCCAGCAGGATCCACCAGAGCCCAGGCAGTATCCCACAGAATCCGCTTCCCCAAGGTCCGGCCATGAACTTGCCCTATTTCCCCAATGGAGCCAACGGTGTGAATGGGGTGAACGGTGTCGGTGGAGTCAGCGGAGTCAACGGAGTCAACGCCGTGAATCCACCACGACCCCTTCCGACGATTCACAAGATTGTCCCAAACCGGGGCCCCAAACTGGGTGGGATCGAGGTGACCATTCTCGGAGCCAACTTCTTCCAAGGACTGGATGTGTATTTTGGCGATCAGCGGGCGACCACGACCACCTTTTGGGGGGAATCCTCTCTGGTCTGCTTACTGCCCCCGCGAGCTCTGGCGGGCATGGTTCCCGTTACGCTCAGACAGCCGCAGGGGCAAGCCCAACCGTTCACACCCATCCCGCCGCAGATGTTCGAGTACATTGACGACGAGGAAGCCGTGACCATGAGGCTCCTGATCGGCGCCATCTCTCACAAGATGACGGGGCAGTACCTCGGCGTCAGGGACCTCGCACAAAGAATCATAGGATCGGACCCTGGGGCCTGGGCTAGTTTTACGGGCGGCTCGGGTCCTGGGTCGGGATCCGGCGGCGGCAACAGCTTTGCCATGGACACGGAGTCTCAGCTCATGAAGTGCTTGGAGCTCATCGACCTGGACGACAACCCCAGAGTGGCACGGCTCGACCTGAGGACAGCCACCGACCAGACGCTGCTCCATCTCGGCTGCTCGCTTGGCTATCACAGGTTCGTGGCCGGCCTGCTGGCGCGCGGCGCCGACCCGGACTTGCGCGACAAGGGCGGATATACACCGATGCACATGGCCGCGATTAGCGGACACGAATCCATCGTGCGTCGCCTCATCCAAGCCGGTGCCGATCCGACCATTAGGAGTCTCTCCGGCGACCGCCCAGCGGACGTGGCTAGTTCACAGGAGGTCAAGGAGCACATCCGGCGGTGCGAGCGCCATGTCCGATCTCGGAGCCGGGCATCTATGCGCTCAATCCACAGCAGGGTGAACAGCGCCGCGTCGTTGCGGTCGCTGTGGGATCCTGACAGCATGTCGGACAAGTCGGACGATGATGCCGGGGATAGCGAGGCGAGCCCCGAGTATTCAAGCGGGGACTTTGACGACGAGGATGAGTGGCTCGACGTGCAAGGACGCATGTCCTCCGCCCGCGGGAACCACCAGAACAGCCTCCCCAAGGCGGAAGAGGCAGAGTCGCAGACGGTGCCCGACTCGCCCCGGACTGCGCTGGCGGCGTCGGTCCGAGACCAGCTGGCTGCGCAGTTGCAGCAGCTTCAGCAAACCATGGCAACGATGCAGCTCCCTAACCTCTCGCAAATGCCCAACCTGCCCAACCTGCCGCAGATGCCGACTTTCCCCAGGATGCCGATGCTTCCGGACTACCAAGCGTACTTGCAGCAGCACCCTCTCATGGGCCGGATGACTTCGCTGATGCCGGGCATGCTGGGTCCACGGCCCGGGTCGGCAGGAGACGGAGACGACGCGTCGAGGCCGATGGATTTCAAGTGGTGGGATCTGTCGGCCCTGCTGCCTAATAGTAACAATAACAAGACCGATAGCGGCACGGTACCGCCTCCCGCCTACTCGGAGCTCTTCCCGCGAGACGCAGCGGACAAGAAGCAGGCTTCGGCGGCGCAAGCTGCTGCGGAAGCTGAGGCGGACTCCAAGTGCGCCAGGCTGTATGACTCGGAGACCGTGGCCGAGGAAGAGGGCGAGGCGGCGGAGTCTTCGACGGACCAGCTTTCTGCCCCCAAGGCCCTCAGGATCGGGAGGAAGAAGGCCATCACCAAGGAGCAGCAGCAGGACTTCCTCAGGATGCACGCAGTCAAGCTCAAGGGCGTGCGGAGTGACAAGAACCTATGGTTCATCTGGGTAAGTCTTCAGAGAGGAGATGGCTGTACACCTGTCGGGGCATGTTGTCGCTAACCTAGTTTCTCTCACCTTTAGATCCCTCTGCTTACGTGCATTCTTGCAGCGATGCTGTACATCCGGTTCCCGAAAATGTACGCAGGAGCCTGGTCAGTGGTCCGGTCTCGTGCTGAGGGAGTTCCCGCGCTGGTGAGGGGCGTCCAGGAGCGTGTGGTCGAGATGTTTTGAGGGCGTGAGCAGGATGGTTTTATTTGCCGTTTTTGCTTACCCTTTGGCTTTCACCTTGTCCCAACCTGGTGGGAAGCTGGCATTCCACTTGGGTTCCCGTCACCTTTTCCATCACCCTTAATCGGAGGGGGATGTTTCTCTTCCCCCCATTATCAGTCCTGGTGTGGCGTCGTCGCACCGACAGCGGTTGTGTTTCTGATGGTTTTATTCAGCACCCTTCTTCTTGACTTGTTTGTTTCATACATATATATTCATGTCAATCCGTCCTAGAGGAGGAGGGATGGAGCAAAGCAGGTTAAGGCGACATCAGGTCAGGCATGATTCTTTTCTTTCTTTCTTTTCTTGCGTCAGAATCAGAGGTAATGAATGGTGTCGCATGGGTATGGTCAAAAAGGTAGATAGATTTCTCCGGGCTTTGCGGGATTCTTTCGCTTTTGTCTCCCTTTTCCCCTTTTCCCCCTTTCGCCGCATGGAGCACTGATATTATTACTCCCTTTTTTTTCTTCAACTTGGGGGGCTTACCCCTAAACCAGCGACGGCCGGGAGGGAGTGAAGAGGAGGAAAAGCACAGTGACCAGACAGACAACCAGCGAAACAAGACTTTGATTATTTTCTCGGGAGGATGTTTTGGAATGATTGAATTGTTTTCTAACGAACGGAACAGTCAGTAGCTGTAATAGATGAGGCCAAAGGATTGCAGCAGAATGAGGTTATAAATTCAGTTCAGTTCATGTTTGTCTCCTATTCCTGGTTGTTAAGTGGCATACAGACATGAAGCCTTCGTCCTGCGACACGCTCGAGATTCTTTGGTTCAAGGCTGGCCGACTCTCAACGGCAACTCAGGGGCACAGAGACCAGGGTTTTGTAATCTTCGAGCGAAAATAATAATCAAAGCGGTATTATCATCCACGCTTCACCTCTAGACGTGTTGCTAGATGTGCTGTGTTGTCTTCAGTTTCTTCACGAAGTGACGTCGAGCGACATTCCATTCAAGACGGGATTTCGCACATTTGACAAGGCGGATATAGGGGATCACAGAGAAGCAGACGTTTCCAACGTTCCGGAGAACAACGAGCAAAGTGTTCCCTTTAGCAACTCGTACCATATCCTAGGTCCGATGCATCCACTCCCATCTCCCATTTCCGCTGGAAGAACGGGGCAAGCCAGGAAGTAAAGGCCAAAAAAGGCAGAGGAAAAGAAACCATACATGTACAGGCATGCGACAATAAGCAACCACCGGTACTCCTTTGCCTGTTCCGTCTACCGTGTCCATCCGCCCGGCATACCAGCCAGGTAGGTAAGATCCAGTCGCCAACCACCAAGAAGAAATAAAAAAGGAGTAAAGGAGGTGAAGGGTCGAGCCGTCATTATCATCGTCAGCCTTGACCATACCCAACGAAGCAGCCTGACATTCTCCAGCAAACCAAGATGGTCCTGCCTTGCGCGTTCTCAATCCTGTCATTGTCTCATGAAAAACGTATGACGACAGACACGAAAGCAAAAGCCATGACCGTGACATGCATGCCACATGCCGTAATTCCCTTTTGTTAACGTCATGTCCATCAGTCGTCAAGTCATGAAGAAGACACCGGTTCGCTGATCGTCGTTCCAAAGAACAGGAAAAGCAAAAACACCCACGCCGCGGAATTTACCGAAGACGCCAAGATGAAGAGCAAGAAAGCGAGATGACGACGTCTAGCGACGCCACTGGCCCCGTTACTGCTGTCCCTACTGCTGCTGCTGCTGGATCTGCGGGTACACCCTGGGAACCTGGTTCTCGGCGCCGCCGCCGGACCGCATCTTAAACTGGTCCGGAATACGCGGCACCGAGGGGACCCCCCTGTTCATGTCCGGGCGGACGCGCAGGCCGGTACCTTGGCCACCGTGCCTCGCCGGCCTGGCCCAGCGCATGGAATCCGAAAAAGCGGCGTAGCTTCTGTGGCTGCTGTTGTTGAAACCGACGGCACTGCCGCGGGACGTGGACGTGGACGTGGACGCCATGCTGTCAAAGGACGGGGCGCCCGAGTCGATGCTCATACGGGTATCCGGGTCGACGGCCAGGGAAGCATCTCCGGAGGGCGTAGCGCGCGTCTTGCCGGAACTCTGGGGCCGTTTCGCCAGGCGGTTCGTTTCTCGCCCGGACGAAGAACTGAACGAACGACGGATCTGAATGCCTAGCGGAGCGGGAGGTGGGGGCATAGCTGCCAGGGCGGCGGCGTGGGCGGCGGCGGCAGTGGATGAATCAGACGGGCGGGAAGTGTTCGGCGGCTGCACGGGCTGGCGAGACCGCTGTTTCCGGAGGCCGGGAATGGGGAGGTCGGACGAGATACGGGAGGCGGATTTACGGAGTTTCTTGAATGACAAGGAGGTGGTGGTGTCGTCGTCTCCATCGCCGTGGCCGCGCTTGGTCCCACGGGATGGGCTGGCCATCTGGTCACCGCCGCCGCCGCCAGTCTGGGATTGCGCAGGCGAGGAGATGGTGGGGAGAGGCCACTGGCGATGCGACCCCCGATGGCCGTTGTTGTCGTGAGCGGCCATGCGAGCGGCAAACGAAGGGCCAGTCGAAGGAGGATGCATGGATGTTGGAGTCGATGGGACCGAGATGCCCCGGGGAGGGGGCTGGCGGGCGGATGGGATGGCGTGGGAACTGAAGAACCCGTTTTGCATGAGCCTCTGGTAGTTGGCAGCAACCTCTTCCTTGCTCGGCATGGAGTCCATGCCTCTCATATTGGAGGCAAAGGGGGGATCGGGGCCCCCTCCGGCAGCTGCGGAAACACCGTTGCTCGCCTTTGCATCGAGACTTGCCGGCCGCTTCAGGCCACCGGCGTTCCTATCACGCGAAAAGCTGAGCTTCTCCCGCAAGCCGCCCCAGAATCCCTTCTTGCTTCCAAAGTAGCTGCCGGCGGCGCTGGCCGGTCTCGGACCACCGACTTGTCGTTGTTGATGTTGATCGGGATGGGAGAGGGGATGCGAAGTATCTAGCGATGAGGCGGCGCGTTCGTACGATGTGTTTTGGGAAGGACGGCCTGGGTAGTCGAGACGTAACCGGCGCTCGAAAGCCTCTTCTTCGGGGCCGAGGAAGTCGATGGGTGGGATGGACGAGGTTCGGTCGTTCATGGATCCCTCGTGGAAGCGAGAGCCTGACCTTAGCAGTGGAGATCGGGGGCCCATGTTGGGTCCAGGACGGGAGTCTCTGGTTGTGATGCCGCTAGCTGTTGACGAAGGACCGACGCTGGCCACAGGATGGGAGGAGAGTGGTCCTGGTTTTGATGGAGATGGCGGAGCCATGGCTCAGGTTGTAGGGAACTCGAGCTGGTCGTTGTCTTCTTCGCCTTGTGGTAACGTTCCTATCTGGGCAAACGCCATGTGCGACGTTGATTGTCAGCAATACAGCAAACAAAGACGCATATCTTGCGCTGAGAGAATAGACTGGATCAATGTTTACCATACAACGATTCGGGTCTTTGTAGCACGGTGATAGTACCACGGATGCGATGAGGTATTCCAAGGGAAGATATGGCAAGAAAGAGTAAAAACCAAGGCAAGTATGGTATTTGGTGGACGGTGGAAGCAGGAAGGAGAGAGTCGGATCGATAGTCGTATGCATTGGTTTTACATCCAATCGTTGTTTACTCCCTCCGCGGGAGGAGGATAAAGACTGCGTTATGACTCTCTCTCTAGGACGGGAATGCAGAGCGGAGTCGTTGGTGGAGGCTTTGCTCTGGGTGAAATTGAGGGCAGGAATGGGGAGGGGGAGATTATGGGTGTGGGCGGTCAAAGTAAACAGACGATAAGAGGTTACAGTGTACTTTTGTCGTTGCTAGGGTGCGGTCCGGGCCAGACGCGTACCCAATTGACAGTTGACGCGACTACGGATACAGGTGGAGGTACATGCAAGGTACCGTTAAATATGGGGTAACATAACGTCTACAAGGTAAGTACCGGTATTTATACGCCCCCGGTTCACTATTTGTTGTCCACTTAATCCTAATTAGGAAGGTGAAGCGACCGCGTGTATAACCGAAATCTTGGCTCTAAATATTACGTACCGGTACTTCAAGACAGGCAAAAGATAATATAAATTTTTAAGTAAGATACAGGATTCAAAAAAAGAGTGGAATTAGCTAGTAAAACAACGTATTTCTGAAACATCTATCTTAAACAGAGCCGTCACTATTCACGCCGCTGTTTATAGTAAAAAAGCTATTATATCGCGGCCACTAATTCCCTGCTTTAGGCGCCTATAACGGCTATTATTATTATTATTAGACCTAAAACTCGCTCCCCGGCGCCTACTAGTTTAAAGGCGGTATCTATATATAGGATACCTGCTACTAAGTCGGTGGAGGTACCTATTAAGAGCCCGCCTATTATATTTAGCTAGGGTTTTCCCTAGGAGATACCTGCTACTACCTACTATATAGAGCCGCGATTATATCGACTCTAAATTCTTAGAGTAACGCCCGGGTAGTCTCTATAGCTATTATAGCCGTAGCCTACGCCTAATTAGTCCTCCTACGCCGCTACGGCTATAGCTAATCACGCTCGTGCTATAATAATATACGGCCACTACGTGCCGTTAAAGGAGGCGGCGCCCGGGGCTTACTAGCAGTAATAATAAGTAACTCCTATAGTTAATTCCGCGTTAATTAGACCGGCAGAGGATTAAGAATTCGAGTATGCTTATGTATTTATCGAATTTCGGGCTAGAATAGGTATAAAAACTATTAGAAAAGGATAGTTAATAGAGTAGGAGAGAATATATAAGGCTCTAATTAACCTATTAGTAAGGGTTAACGTGCCGCCGTTCTAGAGTGGTTATTACCTCTAAATAACATAATATCGTGTAGCGGTAAGGTAGTCTATACTACGCCTAAAAGCTCCCTATACAGGCAGGCAGGCGCTAGCGTTTAGTAAACGCCTCTTATATAGCTAGATACTACTACTAAATAAGATCCAGCGCCTTAAATATAATCTTAAAGATAAGACTAATAATAACGGGGCGATTTATATATATTAGAGCGTGTTTTATCCCCGCCGCTACTAGGCTAACCCTTAACCGTTTAGTCTTTCTTACTACTATCTTTTACACCTATATAACGAGTTTATCGAGGTTAGATAAGCGGTTACGGAGGTATACTTTAAGCTTAGCGTAGGCGGACTCTATATAGCTTATTACCCTAATACCATAATTACGTAGGCTTTTAATAGCATATTCGTAGAACTAGTCTTATTATAGTAAATAGGTGGACTTAAGATAGTTAATAAGAGCTATAATAGTTAGTCTAGGCCGTGATAATAAAGGAGGCGTAACTAACCACGCTATTCTATACCGAATTACCGCTTTAGAGAGCCCTAGTGCTTTTTAAAGTTATCCTTAGAGGCCGCGTATACACAGGACTTCTATAAAGCGAGGAACCTATTAATAGTCGAGTCGTTAAACGAGGTTAATACCAAAATACGTGTATTTACCTGCGTTAGGGTATTATTACTATCCGTAAATTCGTCGCCGGTTAAGTTAATAACTTCTGGATTATCGGGATTAGGAGGGATAAGCTAGGTGGCGATAGCGTTATTATTATCCTCTTCGCGAGCCTCGTTATTATACGCGGCAGAGTTATTGTTATAATAAGAATTATATACGGCTAATTTCGGTTAGTAAAATTTTTTTACTTACTTAACCTAATCGGGAAAGGTAGTTAACCTATAAGCTAATCGCTAGCCACGAAAAAAATTTTATACCCTATATATACTATATAAACTATATAAATAATATACACGTAATAATAATAAAACCACCACGAAAAGATCACAAACTTATTTACGGATAGTATAAGGGTGGTGCCCTTAAGAGGCCCGTTCCATTTCTTCTTTACGTGCAAAGTAATATTCTTTATAATATACCAGATATAGATCTGCTACGGAATAGTAGGGAAAACGATATCCAAAGCATTTTTAAAAGCTTTATCGAAGTTAGTGATAATAGCGCTTAGAAACCTAATACGCTCGCTGCCTATCACCGCCTTAATCCGGTCGTATACCTATTTAAAGGTATCACGATTTTCCCTCGAGACTAGGGTAAAGTAGCAGTTATATATACTATAATCCGCGGCCACGCCTATAACCTTAAATAACGGTATATTAAACCGGTTTACCTAAAATAAGGTTAGCTAAAAGTAATTAATCCCGGGATCTCTAATACTCGTTTACTAATAGAATAGGTATAATCTATTATTTATAGTTCCGGGTTCTTTTACTACTATTCAATATAGTCTTAATAAGTCTAGAATACTATATTAATACGGCGGCTCTTATAGTTAAAACCCTAACGGATATAGTATTCGCCTAACTCTCCGGCCTTAATCTTTTCAAGGAAATACTATGTTAAGGTTAAAGGCCCGTATTTATCGCGCCGTAACTACCCTTAATAATTTCGGATATCCTGCTAGCTAAGGATAAGACCGCCAGGCAGATTCTTCCTAAGCTTTTACTATATTTACCTAGTAATCTCCGGGGCCGTTAGCTTACCTATTCCTAATAATTACTCGACTATCGTCCTAATTAAAGGTACGCTAACCGTATATTAGGAATCGAGTCTTATAGTCGCCGATACGGCGATTCCACTAGTGGTAAGGGGTGGGTGGTTATAGGCGTTCTTATCCGCGATAATAAAGGTCTATCCGTCCCTAGACCATACTATCTCGGCCCCCTAAGGGTATCCGATTTTAGTTATTTTAGTGCGTCTAAACTGCGTAATTAATGCTCTTATAGGGCCGCCGCGGTTATAGGCGAGGGTTATATAAAAGACGTTACCGCCTACGCGTTTTCTAGAGCGTAATTTAATCACTCTAAATCCGAATTAGCGGTAATAGGCCTTTACTGTATCGAGCAGCTCTTCGTGGGTGGCTATAATAAGGGCTATCGCCGGCTTCGGATAGCTATAGGATATTATGAATCTTAGGGGACTTAGTGCTAATATAAATACACTTAGAATAAGCTATGAATTAACACTTTATTACACGAGGTATAAGTTACTAAAAATTTATATTATCTTTTGCCTGTCTTAAAGTACCGGTACGTAACATTTAGAGCCAAGATTTCGGTTATGCACGCGGTCGCTTCACCTTCCTAATTAGGATTAAGTGGACAACAAATAGTGAACCGGGGGCGTACAAATACCGGTACTCCTGCAAGGTACAGTTGTACAACGTACAACGTACAAATAAACCCAAGAAGAGCAACGTGACAGAACACGTGATTCCAGTCTCAGAAATGGAGTCTAGTCCTACACATTTAAAACCATGATCCCAAAGTGTTGAGATTATAAGGGATGATATGACTACGTTACTTCGACCATCCCTCTTTCGTCCACAGAAACCATTTCACAAGCCAGCAGAAGGTCTTCACATGCCAGCGTCCAAACGGTATAGCAAGAGCATATCTTCCATTCTGCATTCTAAAGAAACCCATTTTACTGCCTCCGAGGTAGCCACAATAGACAAAGCAAGGAAAACCGCAAGGAAAACCAGCCGAACCCTTGGAGCGAAAGCCTGCCTGTGCTCACGTCCCATTCGACATCCCGACTGCCCAGAGCGGATGGACGACCGCCGGCCCAGGTCCCTATAAGTTGAGAAAAGTAGACAGAATACAAAGACGAAGCAAAAAGCAAGAGACGAGACGCAAGAATAGAAATAGAAATAGAAAATCCTCCCATGAAAAATGCATGCAGCATCCAGCAGTCAGATGTTCCGGATGTCTGGTCCAGTCTGGGCCACCAGAGTTCCGCCCTTAACAAAGCACTCAACTCTGAACCAAGTCGCTAAGCCATCATTCCCGGTCTGGCTGCGAAACATTGAGATGATTCGACAAACATAAAACACAACGAGAGACAAAAAGAGAGATCCGACGCTAGAGAATGTATGTCCGCCTGCTTGCCGACGGAGTATATGTGTGTCCGCCTGCTTGCCGACGGAGTATATGTGCCAATTTAAGCAACACGAGAGTAGAAGGAAAAAAAGGAGATGCCCAGTTGGCCTGATGTTCCGGATTCCGGCGCTGATATATACAATGGAAGGACAAAAAGGAGAAAGAAAAAGATACGGTGGTAAAAAGAAATGGGAACGTGACAAGCGCCGACTTGGATATCTTGCCGTGACTCCCGTCCCCGGTCATCATTCGAGGGACAGTCGAGAAAATGCCACTTGTGGTCCAGGAGTGACGCCTTGAGCCGATTGAACACCGACCTATCCGAGTGCCGCATGTCGAAATGCACTCGCTACCATGATCATGAGAAAGATAGGACACAAGTCTCGTGTCATTGCCCCGCCGTCTTTCCGCGAAACAGCCCCAATGTTTTGGACTTATGAAAGGTAGAAATGATTCTGCGCCTTGTAGACCTTCTTGCCATCCGCCCTCTGGTAGCACATCTGCGACGGCTCTTCCGCATCGTAGACCGATCGCCGCCCGTGCATGTGGTGCGGGTCCTGCGGCCGCTGCCCATCGTACAGCGACGACGTCGTCTCGGCAAACGTATCGTTGTATGCTCGTTTCGACCCGACCCGCACCGGCACCTCGGGAACAGGCACCGTCACCGCCGGTCCGGGTTCGATGTAGTCGCCCCGCGTCTGCGCCGTCGGAGCCGAAGAATGGTACATCGACGACGCGCCCAAGTTGGAGAGCGGGTAGCCGGGCGCGTCCGATACCGCCGAGATGGGCGGCAACCTGATCCGGTCAGGAGTGTCTGGCGGCGGCTGGACTGGCGCGAGATGAGAATCCCGCCTGGTCTCGGGACCCCTGGCATAGTCGGGCTCTGTCTTGTAGTCGGAATGTCTCCTGCCGTAGCCCATCTCCTTCGACGGGTACTGACCGTGCGACGGCGAGTGGGACACGCTCGAGGTCGGCGGCCGCGCGTCGTAGACATCTCGCGGTATTGTCGACGGCGCCGAGCCTGGGACGTAGTGCTGCGGCGGCGCCGGTAGGTTCTGATATCCGTACGCCGACGGCGGCGGTGGTGCCGCAGTGTAGGGAGACGGGTGCCCTGGATGTCCAGGGTGGTACGCAGAGGTGGGCGATATCGGCGGTGGCTGGACCGCAGGTTGAATATAATGCTGTGCATATCCGTTGCTGCTACCATCCGAACCGTAACGCATTTGCGTTGCCGACGGAACAGGTGGGCCGTGCTGCGAGGGCGGAGGAGGCGGGGGTGGCGGAGGGAACGAGTCCACGTCGGATGGACGGCGCCGCTCGGGCACGGCCGAGTAGGGCGTTCTCTGATCGCTGCTGTTGCTCGCGGACCGTCCTCGGTACTGGTCCTTTCGAACGTCGGGTGTCTGTGTGCGCCTGCTACGCGCGGCTTCGTCATCCTTGTCGTAATCGTTGGCTGCCGCGGGCTTGCCGTCGCGGCGCCTCATGCGGACGTCGCGGCGGATACGGACGCGGCAACCCTGTTCGGAAATCGTGCGGCTGAGCGACGTGCTCGACGTGAGGCCGGGGAACTTCTTGGCGCTGAACACGACAAACGGCGCAGACAAGAGCCTCATTCGGAGGTAGAAGCCCGGGGTCGCATCGTCGTCGGCCGGTTCGGCGTCCTGGTCCTCCTCGTCCTTGAGCTCCTCGTACAGACTGAAGCCCAAGACGTAGCGGCCCTCGTGGCGAACCGACAAATCGGGGAAGAGGAAGTATCCGGCCTCGGTCGGCCGGTCGAGGTAGGCCATTCCCGAGACGGGCGCACCGGTCAAGACCGGCGGCGACGTGGCGGCAGGCGTCTGGACGCGTCCATTGGCCATGGGGCGGGCATGTTGCAGGTCGACGTAGACGAAAAAGTTGGCGTTGTACCCGAGCGTGATGTCCTTGCTGTCTTCCAGGCTGGGGCCTTCGTAGACGCGTAGCTGGACGACGGGGGGCGGGTCGACAGGACGTCTGTCGGCGGCAGCTGGAAACAACAACAACAAAGCGTCACGTCAGCCGTGGGACAAAATGAAGACTTGGACTAGGACAGATGATAGCCCAGGTGGAATAGGTTCTTACATTTCTGGCCGGAGCCGCACGCTCTGGCGCGTTCGGGTTGTTGAAGGCAGGTCAATTCATAATGCAGTCGGCGGCCACCCTTGGTCGTCCTCGAGGTGATCTGGCGTGTGACGTCCGAGGTGTTGACCTCGGCAGCGAGAGAAGACATGTTATCCGAAGCGGCAGTTCCGTCCGTTTGTCACCGATTCAACCAGATGCAAAAAAGCCGTGAAGAAGCGGAGTCGTGGTAAATTCCAAGTAGTCGACTCGGGAGAAGGATTGCGAGAGTTTGCTTTGTTGGTCGCTTAACCGGCACTGCAAATTGAGGGTGGTGTCAGAACCAGAGGTTTGGGAAGTTTGACTCGAAATGATTACTCGAGTCCTCGGGACCGCCACCGTTGCAGGCGGATGCCACTCGAGTCTTGGAATGACCCGACAGAATGGGCAAAACGAGAAAACGAGAAAACGATAAAACGATGGAAACGGTGCTCAGCCCCAACGCTCGGCTTTTCCAGGTCGGCGGTTCTTTTGTTCTCTCTTTCCCTTTTTCTTGGGGTCCCTTCTTTCGGGGCCACCAACGCCTAAACCAACCACGGATCAAGGTTGAAAACTGACCTGTGTTAATAAACGGCCAGCAGGCGTCGAGCGTGAGCCGATAGCGACGAGTCGGACCGCACAATGAGATTCAGCCGTGGTCCTCAAATCGAGAGCCGGGAGCCTTGGGCAGTAAACCGTAAACCATGAACCGTGAGTCGTGAAGCGCGTCGCGAGATGATCAGTCCAGGCAAAGTAGGCACCTGGAGGAGGAGCAGGTGATTGAGGAAGAGAGACAAGAGTTGAGACAGGGCAGCTGGGGATCTGTGTGGAACGAGGATGGAGGGGTGGGACGGACGGGGAAAAGGGGCACTGTGCTGTACCCTTCCCTCTGGGTGGTACGTACACGCAGCACTGTAATGTATGGAGTTCACACACTGTGGGTCGAGGGGAAGGGGGCAAAGACATGAAAAGGGAAAGAGGAACCAGCGAGGAGGAATGAGAGGGGTTCCAGGACTGGGGTCCACGAAGCTACTGGCACGGGTACAACGTACAGTACGACAACCAAGGACAAAAGGACCCATGTAGGCACAAATCTGTACACTACACTAGTGTACTTTCTGTACTTTGTACTTTTTCACTGTACTTCATACGGTGTACAACGTACTGTTACGCAGTTATGCCAAGACGAACAACTTCCACCCGCCAGCCAGTAGGGCTCGCCATTCTGGCCCGGGGCGGGGGGAACCAACCCGTCGAGACTTTGTTTTACTGGTAATTATGGACTGGTTGAGAATTGTGGGTGGTCCGTGGTCCCAAGCCCCCGGGCTGGGGAAGTGGGCGGCATCAAGTCTGTTATTGGGTAAATTCATAACTCTCTGTGAGACACGTTGGACCTTGAATTATACGAATAGTGTATGTGCATTGTCTTTGAAGTAACTGATCAATGTGTATGTAGTCCCCTCAAGACGGGGACCGTACGAGGACAAGCTGGCATACTAGCCACTATACAACGTACGATCGGAGATGCTAGCTGTCGCTAAAAGTTGGATAGTACATAGAACTTCTGTACAAAGTACGTTGGGTACTTTTGAAAGGTGGCAGGTAAAGAGATGGTCGCGACATTTCCATGGTAAAATACCTAGGGTCCCGGGTACGCGGGCCTTCGTAGTAACGTCCCATGTTTGGAAGTACAACGTACATGGACCACGTAAGGGTAAATCGCACAGTGTCAGTCAGGCGCATGGATGCCATACCGACATAGCCGCGCACATGGGCCACCCGTGTGCCCGCCAGGTATGCTAGTTGGGACTCTGACTGAGCCGATCTGGGTTCCAGTTGGTCCACACTGTCCACGCTCGGTGCGTCTCCACCAACCAAGTTTGAGTTGGTCAAGTTGGCTTCCAATCCGGTGCCGTCCCGGGACACCAACCACCAGATTCCCGGCTCGCCTGCCCAAGTCAACTTGTGCCGCCTTCCCTTACAGGACTTAGGTAACAGTTGACCCAGTCGACCTACCGGGGGTGCTAGGCGAGGAAGCCGAGCCCAAAGGGAACCCAATAGCCCCCGCTTCTTGCGCAACTCTCCCACCGTTCGGGTTTGGTGTGGTGGATATCGTGCGCTCGTCTCGGCCGTTCATTGGTCTCTGTTTTCTTTGTTTTGTGCTTGTCCCCCACGACAAGACGAGAGAGGTTTTGCCATTCACTGCAAGCACACAAGGCTCGAAGCTTTCCCTAGTTTGGTTCGCGACAATACCCTTCTTGGACCAAATGTCGGCTGACCGGGAGTAGATTTACGTGTGACTCCTGAGAAGAAGGGATCCTGAGAAACATCTCCGACAATCGGTGACTGGCGATGGAGGGCGTTCATACGTTGTATTTGAGATGATATGATACTGAACTCTCGGGATGGGAGGAGTAAATATATAAAAATACGAACGATGTTCGAAAAGAAGAAAGAGGAGCCACAAATGAAGGGATCAGAATAGGGAGGGAAAAAAGAAGAAAGATGAAAAGGGGGAAGAAAATATTGTATGCACAACATATTAATTACGGACAGGACTTGTGCAGCAAGTACACGTACTGGTAGCTACGGCCAAGGTATATGGATCAGTGCACAATTACAGTCAATGTACCGTGCATCAGGCCGCGGTACCACACCACTACCTAATTACCTGGCACACCAACAGCATTATCCGGGCAGGTCAAAATATAAGGGTAGGTCGGCACTTGAGATCCTTTTACTTGGAGTGTCGGCATTCGGGGTTTATAGGGCGCGTGCAAGTACGTTGTTATGTATGTACGTTGTACCTACGTGCCTTATTAGGTACATACATACGTTGTAATGCAAGTAATAAGTCGTTGTATCATCATATTATCCCGCCGTACATACATTGTATATCGTCTCGCAAACACTGATTCCCCTTGTTCGTTCGCCCGGCGAAGCCTTGGCTCTTCCAGAAGCCCAAAAGTACAGCCCTTGCGTGGGTCAAGTATGCACCCAATCAGACATTCCTAAGGTCTTGTCACCCAATCACGCAATATACGGACAGGAAAGCTCACGATGCGACGGCTGGTATGAACTGTGTGTATTCGTATGTATTTCGTAGTAATTAAATTCGCTGTACGAAGTATGTACGTTGTACTGCTAGTCGTCGGCCATGATATTCCACCTGTACAACGTATATCTAGGTAAACCGAGCGTTCATTGAGGTCTCTTGTTAGCGACTTCGGCGCAAGCTCGGCCGTTGTCAGTCTAGCGTATTGTGCATTGACCGGCTCATGGATTCATCGACGGCGCGGGAGAGTCAAGCTAGCGGACCTTTTCCGTCAACTAATTATGTATGGGCAATTATGGGCTGCCTCGATCGCCTAGACTGAACCAATTTTATAGTGCACACGCATCCGGACCAGCAGCAAGGATGACCCCTTGACATATTCCACAGAGTCACGGCACGGCACGGGCAATGGACTCTTGTCCGTTCGTCGCAGCTGCGGAATTTTCCCTCCGAGTCTCTCATTGCGGCCCATTTCCTTCTCTTGCCGACTCACCGAGTGTCTCGAACCTCGGGGAACGGAAGAAAGCGAACATTCAAAAAATGCCCCGTCTCGCCTTTGACTCAAGACCGAGCCTAGTCGCGTCTTGTGATTTTGATCCTCCTGTTTGACCCAATGTGAACCGAGTCTCGACTCGACATGTCGACGCCAGCAACCGCCACGAATGAATCCAGCGAGTCGCAGTCGCGTCCCCAGAAAATAGCATCCAGAGGGCTGGTGTCCTTACGAAAAGAGACTTGGTTGGCATGAATATCTTGGGCTCTGGCCGGTTGCATTTTGGTTCGTGTCTCGTTACCAAACACCTGGTTACACAGAACCATGGGTTACTGACGCTAGTACACTATGTGTTGATTGCTCTGCTCGCCCACGTTTCCTCATTCCATCGCATTCTCGTCGTAACACGATGAAACAGTCGGCGCAGAGCAACATGCCGCTCTACCACCGCGTGGATAAGGTTCCTTGACAGAGACCGACATGACATGCTCGGCCGACGTCAGAAACGATTCTTCTTGTCCTCTTCCGCAACCCACGCTCACTCTCTACGGCGTCCTGCCTTTGTCCCAGAACCAAGGTAACATGCCGTGTAACAAATGCCTTTTTCCGGGGCGGAACTTTGCGCATCTCTAACAGCCCAAGAAGCAGCTCCCCGTTATCATTCGACTGACGTCAGCATAAAAGAAGTCGTGGTAGTCTAGAATAGCCTGTCCTGCTGAACGTGTAAAAGGAGGAGAAAAAAAGAAAAAAGAAAAAAAAAAGGGCCTGCCTTGCCAATGTTTCCTAGAGCTCCCCGTTGCCGCCGACATGGCTTGCCCTTCTTGTAGCGTGACCGTTTTCGACGGGTCCTCTTACGCTATCCAGAATCAGGGGCCAGCTGACGTAAGGACTTTTCCGGGGCACCCTCACCGCCGCTTCACCGAGCTGGCCTGTAATCACCCATCCCTCGTTGTTTGACGCTTCCCGTCACGGGGGCTCGCAGAACCATCACAGATGTCGTGCGTCATCTTTTCCTTTTCCCTGCAATGGAAGGTACCGTAAATGCGATCCCCAAGTCGTGCAGCCCGGCGAAATACCGACCTAGCTCGGCCCGGCAAACGACAGCGACAGCGGGCAGATGGGGACAGCTCTTTTGCCAGCGGATGTGGTTTCAAAAGGCATAATACACGAACAATCCGCGACTCGACTCGCCAATTTGGGACGACATGGGACCACGACAGGCGATGTGGTTTCGACTTGGCGGTCGGGTCTAACACGGAAGGGCGTGGTAAGAATACTACAATGCAATTCCAGGCTTCTGGGGAAAGGAGGTGTCAGTAGGTGGAAAGAAGCCGCGCGGTCTATGAGATGAACAGGATGGGTGCAGGCTGAGTATCTCGTCTAGGCTTGACTACTTGGGGCGGACGACAAAGGATCGTGATATAGTTGAATGTACGAGACCCCCTTTACCGGGACACCGAAGACTTGCGATACATGTGCGTAAGGTCATACTTTTGTTTGTCCTACTTGTTTTCAAGCGCTCCTTGGTTGCTTCGGCCGTATCTCCATTCCCCTACTTTCACATCACTCACTCCCGATCGTATCAACAGCAATTGAGTGGCGATGATGCATTTTATTTCATTTAATTATCATTAAGGGCTACGATCGTAACCACTTATCATACCATATTATTTCCTTCCCCGAATGCGGGGACATGAAGAATCATGAAGAGCCTCTTCCGCCCTGGTATCCGAGAGTCCAAAACAGCCAATTAAACATAAAGAGAGGGTATTGTGTTGCCAGTAACGCGTTCTCGACCAACCTCCCCAGAACCACAATCGTCAATTCACCTTTCATCAAGACATGACAGTGACCATGCCTGCTTCATTACCTCGTCCGACATGCACTTTCTCGTGGTATATGATTTTCTCTTTCTTTTGCTCTCCTTAGACCGTCTGATGGGCCGTGGCCGGAGCATCAGCAGGTCCAGTAACCGGCGCACCTGGTGCACCAGTAGCTGTACCGGCGCCAGCGCCGGGGCCCACACCGGCAGCGGGGGCTTGAGCGGTGGTGCCAAGTGGGGCGGACCCAGCAGGTCCCTTCTCGGGGTAGTCGCCTCCCCGCGCGACGCGGCCGTACTGGGTGAAGTGCATGTTGAGGTTGCTGTAGTCCCAGCGGCGGAAGAGGAAGAGGAAAGCCACGACGGGGATGAGGAGGATGTCCAGGATGCCGAACCAGATGAAGCTGGCAACGACACCGAGACGGTTGCCGCCGTCGGTGAGGGCCCAGCCGAGGGCGTAGAGGAACCAGAGCAGCGCGGTCCAGGCGACGATGCCGGTGTAGTCACGCGTGACGCCGACGCGGCGCGAACCACGGAGACCGTCCCAGAAGAGGTGGAGCAGGAGAATGGCCATGGCGACGGTGCCGAAGACGAAGAAGCCCCACTTGTAGTTGGTGGTGGTGAAGGCGGCGAACAGGTAGCAGAGGATCCAGACCCAGGCGAGGGCGATGTAGTAGAAGATGGTGGCCCACGAGACGCCCGAGACCAGGCCGACGGCCATGGCGATGGCGGGGAAGGCGACGACCCAGAAGACGTACTTGGGCCAGTATATCTGCCGGTCGAGGCCGCGGCCGAGCTGGTTGGCTTGGGCGACGACGCGGTAGCCGATGCCCGAGGCCATGGCGAAGTAGGCGATGAGGCCGGTGAGGAGGGTGATGCCGAAGATGTAGTGGAAGATTTTCTCCCCTCCACGGGGACGCATGGACATGGCGACGACGATCAGCTGGGGGTGCATGTTAGTAAAGGTCCCAGAGGCCGAAGACTTCAAGGGCATGCAAAGATACGTACGAATGAGAGGGCAAAGACGGAAAAGGCGGCCCAGAACCAGTTGGAGCCATTGGTGGTGAGAGTCTGCTGGCCCAGCATGGGCCCGTTGATGCCCAGGGCATCGTTACGACTCTCTAGGATGAGTCCCATGGTTGCTTTGCTGTGTGGTGTATTGTGTTTCGAGGATATGTCGTGGTGGTAGTAACCTCACCCTCGTGTAAGTGATGAGAGACCCGAGTTCGAACGGATACTGTTATGGCGGACGCTATATAAAAGAAGCCGTAGGTTCAGCGTTGATGCGTGCAGTAGTCTCTGCTGGATGGGTTTGAGAATTAAAGCTAGAAGAAGGTTTGGTCCAGTCACGCAAGAAGATGGGGCCTTCTTATACAGAATGGAGGGGTGATGATGAGGAGGGCGTCGCCCCATCATGACGAAAGATGGATGACGGTGAACTTTGCACCTCCGCCAACCATTGGCCCCCTTTCCCAAACAGAGATATCGAATCGTACCTCACCTCTCGGTCTACAGTACGTAAGTACTTTGCTTGGCCCATGGCTACCTACCTACACGTTTACATCATCATCTGCCTTGACGGCCCTGCAGGGCTGCACCTTGCCGGGCGTCAAGAGAAACGAGACTGGGCAAAGACTCACAGGTGTGATGAGGTAATTGCCGATGGTACGATCCGCCGTCCCGTCCCAGATCCCAAGGCCATCTCCAGCTGACGGCGAGGTGAGCGGTGCAAGCTTACCAAGCTTCCACTACGATGTACGAATAGTGTAGTGTCGTGTGACTCTCGGGATTATCGGACTTGTCTTTCTCCGATGTAAGAATGGGTCATTGCTTCTAGTGGATTCGTTTGTCAGCGGATGTGTCGGAAGGTCTAGACCAAGTAACCATTCACATCGTCAATGGTCTTGTTTTCCCATGACCATGGAAAGCCATTTCTGAGATTGGTATACTATTCAAACAGGACAGCAAATTTGTTTCGTATTTCATCCTAACACTGGGGATTCCTTCTTTCCATCAGGTCAAGGTCAAAGAGCGAAAGGCGCTCCCGTTCTGCTACAGAGGCTCTGATCAAGTTTGAGTTTACGGAATGACTTCATTGCCATGAGGACGAGTGAGGACATCCCTGTCGAATCTCGGCAAAGAGCTGGGTGGGTGGGGCAAGACCGCGGTCAGTCCCGTGGATGGACCGGCATCCTGTCATGGGCAGCACATGGAATTGCCGGTACGTACGGTACGGTACGTACGGGATTGGACATTTCTCTCTGCTTGGCTCCCCGCCCATATGCCGGACGTCATATTCGAACCATCGCATACATCGTAGGGATTGTGGCAAAAAGAAAAGAAAACGCTTGGCAAATACGTTGTACGCTAGAAACAGTGAGAATCTCCAGGGTTTCCCTTTTGGTATTCAACTCGCTACCTGTAGACCCTGAAAGGGAAGTTGACCGTAAAGATGTTGTTCTAGGAATTCCTTCTGGCTCTACAAAGTACCTACTCCGCTTGCCTGCAGGTCACCTGACCTGCCATCAACCCCTTGATTGACATCCTAACATCTCGACACCGTCTATCGAGTTTGCTAGTCGGACATGTCAACTCAACCGCGATGACGTTTGTATCTATCGTTTGGTCTTGCCCGGGCTGTCGAAATACAGGGAAACGAAGAAGCAAGATGAATATTAATTAGTAAGGGGGCAACTATCGGTAATCTGTATGCTTACATATACCGACAACGGCGCTTCGACCCAGCCCACTATCACCCGTCCGGCCTCCACCGACATTTGTCAGCTCAGCCTTATTGGCGATGCGATAAGCAATTTTGACCGTCATCATGCCGTCTGCTCATCCGCTGGAAAAGGATGCCCGTGTACAACGTAGCTCCGAGAAACCCCATTCAATCTAATCTATATTATGGGCTTATCTGTGCAGCTATTGATATCGCCGTCATCCCTCAATGGATGCGTCTTGAATAGATGGAGCTTTTCTCGAACACTGCTACGGTATGTACAACGTACGTGTAGGCAGGCAAGGGATCTTGTCCCGTCTTTTCCTCACAATCCGTCCCGTGCCTTGATCAAAAGGCAACATTTCGTAAGACAGTCGACCCGACCCAGCCGAATGCAGCCATGCGGGATCATGTCGCTTTGCAGTCTCTTCTGCCCCATGTGAATGTGGTCCATGCTGCTTGATCTTGGCAGATACCGACGGTATGGCACCCAGTGGCACGGGTTGCATCCACCCGCCAACCATCACCTCGACAAGGCAACATCCCCTTCGAGAGTCTTGTTCTACCCTGCCATCGTGCGTTTGTCCAATCGCTTCTTCTTGGCACTCATTTAGGCCTTTTCAACAGTCTCCGTAATTCTACAACGGTGTAGGCTCCTCCGTTTCGTCATCCTGCTGCCACCGCGGCCCGGCATCTCGGCCGGCTCTAAAACAACGCCTGCTTCGTTTGCCAGACCGCAATCTTGGCCCGCTCGCGCACGTCCAGCCCAGGGTCCTCCTCCAACGCCTCCAGCTTGCCCAGTATCCCCAGCTTCTTGACCTCCTGCGCACGCTGCCCGCACGCCCTCGCGTCGCTGTCGTCGTCCGGCCACGTCAGGTTGGTCATGAGCGCGCACAGCGCCAGCCGCACGTCCTTGTCCTTGCTCGAGAAGTGGTTGCCCAGCAGCTTGAGGAGGTCCGTCTGCGCGATGATCACTTGCCGGTGCCGCGGCACGCTGGCCGCGATGTGCACCAACACGTAAATGACCGCCTCGATCACCTTGGATTGCGGGTACAGCACTCTCGTCTCGCCGCCGGTACGCCTTGTTCCGGGCCGGAGAACCTTTGCCTGCAGCTTCTTCGTCAGCATGCCAAAGAACCGAGCCTGCCCGAGTGCCTGGAACAGGTGATCTATCATTTCCGTTGACTGGCTCGTCCCCGTCTCCGAGCTGCTGCCTTGCCCCGGGCTGCTGCTACTTTTCTCCGCGCCGCCACTTTTCTCCGTGCTGCGTTCCATATGCCCTATCAGGTTCCGGATAAAGTCCAGCGCTTGCTCCTGGATCGCCAGGTCGTCGTTCCGTGCCTTCCGCTGTGGGTTCATTTCCGCCGCCCGGAGCGCCAGGGTCCTGGCCTCGGCATCCAGGGCCCATGGGACCGGCTGGTCTTCGCAATCGCGGGGGATGCCCGTGCTGCCGTACCAGAAGTGGATCGGCCCATCGCCCCGTTCCATCTCGACGTCTCCGTCGACATCGCTGCCTTTGCCGCCAGAAAATTGCCGTTCGTCGTTCGACTTGTCCGAGTGCAGCGCATCATCCTCCGTGTCGTCGCAAATCAGCCGGACTAACCAATCCGGATCGAGCTCCTGGAGGCATTGTTTCCTGACATCGGTACCCACATCATGCACCAGGAGCTTAAGTGCCCACATCGCATTTAGTCGCAGTGCTGCCGTGGCAGAGTGCGCATGCTCGCATAGTACCTTCATGACACCCTTTGAAATCAACGTCTGGATAATCGTTAGCTTCGTCCTTTTTTTTTTCCAGAACGCAATGGGAACGACTTACAGTTTTCATCGGACTAACTCCAATGACCAGATTGCACACTACAGCTGTAGCGGCAACCTGGACGTCGACGTCGGGGTGTTTCATGAGCTGCAGGATAGGCTGCTCGACGCCGTGGTCCACCAAAGCCGTTCGGAGCACCATGACCGAGCGTGAAAGCACCAGGACGGTGTGGCATGCCGCGATGACGACCGACAGTGGATTGCTCCCGTACCCTGATGTTGCCGGATCGGGAAGAGGCCCATCGGCCTCATCTTTCTTGGACCGATCCTTCGGCCCAGAGGGCTTGCCCGGTGTCGTGGACAGTGACTGTACGACGTACGGAAGAATGTCCTGGTCCGCAAACTTCTGCCGATAGTCTTGCTTCCCAGACGCGAGAGCGGCGATGGCCTTGAGCGAAGCCTCGCGCAGCCTCACCCTGTACGCCAGGAGCGGATTCTCGGGCTCCGGGCCCAGTTGGCAGTCTGGAGAGCTGCTTTCTACCACCATCCCACTATCCGCCTGAGGGGACCAGGGTCGAGCAGATGCCGATGACGGTACGGGTTCGTACGAATCCTTCAAAAGCTTGCTCAACACCTCCACCGCCCCGCTTTGGAAAGCGTTGTCTTGCAAGCGCTCCATGTCTGTTATGAGTCTAGATAGGATGTGTAGGACGACCGGCAGCCGCTGAGATACCGTCCATGTGAGCGATGTGGAAGGCCCAACCACGGAAGATTGGGTGGCCTGCGCTGTGGCGCCTCCGTCCCGTGCCATATCGACGAGGACGGGTATGACGAGGGAGTCTAATTTGGGCGTTCTGATCCGACGTGAGCCCCGCCCGTACTTAAACAAACTGGCCAGCAGCCCGGCAGCCATAAGCCGCTCAGCCTTCGGCCCCTCTCTGCACAGGGTAACTAGCCAGGGGATGATGGGATTTTCAATCATGTCATCTGCGGTGTCTTCGTTTCGGGTTGGCGAGTCGTGCCGCGACGCATCTTGCACCGGCAAACCATGCCCAAACCGACCGGGGCTGGACCTGGCGAACGGCAGAGTGTTCTCCCCGGATTTCGCGGCGCCGGTAGCGCCCAGGGGCGACTGCTTCTGCGTCCTGGAGGCGTCGTGGCTCCGGTGGCGGGGTACGCCGGGCGGCTGCACCATGTCGGAGTTCTTCCCGTACTCTTCGGCCTCTGGCGGACTCGTGTAGTCGAAGTGAGGGAAAACGGCGAGGATAGCAGGGGACGACTCGAGCCTGGACACCCTGTAGCGCGAGTCTGAGACGATCGCCGTCAGGGCCTCCAGGAGTGATGCCAAATCGGAGCCGGGGCACGCGGGCGGCGGGATGAAGTCGGCAAGGCCGGCGCACCGACTGGCCATCCTGATGGTGGAAAGGAGAGAGCCGCTGACCAGGTCCCGAGCCACGACGAACCTTGCCAACTCGCGGGCGAGCAAATCGAGAACTTCAGAGTCCGCCAGCGCTAGCGAGCTCTTCTCGTCCCGACAAAGACGGCTGATCAATGCCGTTACTAGAGGAACGGGATATTGCCAAGAGGGGAGGTTCCAGTCGTCCGACTGCAGCAGGATCTCCCCAAGCTCATGTATGTATTCGGCAGAGAAGAGGCTGTCGGCCAGTTGCTGTATTTCCGGCGGCGGGAACGCGGTCGTCAAAAGAGCGGCGTCGGCAATATTGAGGAGAGCCTTCAGAGCTGCTACAACGAGTAAAGGAGAATTGGTGGCGGGAGAGATGTTGGGTAGTATGGCGGCTATAGCACCCGATGCGATTATGGGTTGGACGAAGGCGCGACCTCCTGCAGAACGGGGTTCATTCAGCTTCAGTCAAACCAAAATAAGAGAAGAAAACGAAAAGAAAAAAGGCATACCATTAGCGAAGCTGGACAGCACCTGTAAAGCATGTAACCTCACGCTCTCTTCTTCGCTCAGCGACATGGCGTTGGCCGAGGCTTGTCTGAGTTTCCCATTGGCCTTGGAAGGCAGCTTGCTGGCTTGCAGAATGCCAACAATAGACCGCAGAACACCCAGGCCGACCCATGACTTCTTCTTCTGCGCATGTCCCACAATATCGTTTTTCAGAGAGCGGAGGGCGCTCGCCTGTTCGGCGTAGGTCCTTGCATTATTAATGAAGGCCAACAGAAGAGGTTCCGAGTCTTGTGCCATGGGATGCGATCCGACACTCGAGATCTGCGCAGATGGGAGCAGCCAGAAGTTGGCTGTACACGAGAGGGCCAGTGCCGGGAATTTAGGCAGACAAAAGGTTCAATCTCGTCTTCGCGGGAGTGTTCGCAACACGTTGTCTATCGGATGGCTGCGGTGGGCGTCGACTTGGAGTGAGGTAGAAGCCTCAGTGAGCTTTGACAGGGCGAGTTGTGTCTTTTGGTGAGTTGCTGGCTTCGCAGGCGTCAGTCGATGACTCGATGAAGACCACTCGATGTCGGTAGTTGTTGTTGAGACGCTTTACGAGACCACAGTCGGTTCGGAATGGTAGGATCGAGGGAAGATGGCGATTGCAAGCATGCAGGCGATTAGGTACGGTTCAAGTTTTCGTCCCGTCTGTGGCCAGCGTTTTCATCACGTACATATGTACGTAGTCGCAAAGGTCTGACGACAATCGAGAACCCGCCCCACTAGCCACCTACCTCAAAGGCGCTGACATAATACAAAAGATACCACGGCTAAGATGCCTACCGATGTACCTTTTAGGTATCCGCCAGATTCCTCGCGAGACGATGCTCAAGACTTGATGACCGAGCAGATGATCCAAACTCGTAGATGTTTCAATTTGTTAGTTGATTGACATCACTTTGCGCTCCAATAGAAAGAAAAACAAAAGGAAATAGGACCAACAAAATGAAAAACCATGGATTTCCGTCGACACAGCTACGGATGTTCTGGGAACTCGATAATACTACGACCCAGTTCTTGAGTATTGGCAAATAGGTATTGTGATCAATGACAATACATTCAGGAGAGCAAAAGCGAGGAGAATTCATTTGGGAACCGAACCTGTACTGGTTGGATGAATGGTCGTGGCAAGGGTACTTGGGCTGCTCCTAAGCCAAGGATTATCAATCAAGGCGGCTCGGCTAGCTTAGTTGGAAGAGCGTGAGACTTTTACAACTGCATTATCTCAAGGTCGTGGGTTCGAGCCCCACGCTGAGCGAGTTTCTTTTTGGTTTTTTTGCCCTTTTTTGCATTTTCTTTTGCCTCTCTCGTCT
>NW_027263538.1:2361039-2406852 GCF_042370955.1 Sodiomyces alcalophilus JCM 7366
GGTTCGGAATGGTAGGATCGAGGGAAGATGGCGATTGCAAGCATGCAGGCGATTAGGTACGGTTCAAGTTTTCGTCCCGTCTGTGGCCAGCGTTTTCATCACGTACATATGTACGTAGTCGCAAAGGTCTGACGACAATCGAGAACCCGCCCCACTAGCCACCTACCTCAAAGGCGCTGACATAATACAAAAGATACCACGGCTAAGATGCCTACCGATGTACCTTTTAGGTATCCGCCAGATTCCTCGCGAGACGATGCTCAAGACTTGATGACCGAGCAGATGATCCAAACTCGTAGATGTTTCAATTTGTTAGTTGATTGACATCACTTTGCGCTCCAATAGAAAGAAAAACAAAAGGAAATAGGACCAACAAAATGAAAAACCATGGATTTCCGTCGACACAGCTACGGATGTTCTGGGAACTCGATAATACTACGACCCAGTTCTTGAGTATTGGCAAATAGGTATTGTGATCAATGACAATACATTCAGGAGAGCAAAAGCGAGGAGAATTCATTTGGGAACCGAACCTGTACTGGTTGGATGAATGGTCGTGGCAAGGGTACTTGGGCTGCTCCTAAGCCAAGGATTATCAATCAAGGCGGCTCGGCTAGCTTAGTTGGAAGAGCGTGAGACTTTTACAACTGCATTATCTCAAGGTCGTGGGTTCGAGCCCCACGCTGAGCGAGTTTCTTTTTGTTTTTTTGCCCTTTTTTGCATTTTCTTTTTGCCCTCTCTTCGTCTCCTTTCTTCCCATCCGTCCTTGTCATCTTAAAATCTGCCCCTTCTCTTGTTCAAAGCCAAGACCTACGCGAAGAAAATATTTCACAGCAACAAACAGCTGAACCACCACATTGGGCACGAACCAGTGGCTAAAGCAAGGCTGGTTGGCTAATAGGAAGATTGGAACGTGCCGGAAGAACAAGTCGTTCATTGGACCGACGGTTTGGCAAGTACCTTTTGCTTGTGACCCACGCCAGTGGCTACTAGCGGCATGCGCACCCACCCACGGACCTCGTCAGTTGCGCAGACTTGAAAAGCTGCGGGGGAGGGGGAGGTAATATTTCACTATTATTTCATACCGATTCTCTATCGTCTTTCCTACTCACCACTACAGAATTTCTGCCACAAATGCCCGACTTCTTGCCCCTCCGACGCCCGACTTTTTATTGTATCAACGAGACACAATTCCCTTGACGACCGCATTGGATTGTAATATATCAGGACGATTCACCCGTATACCTACCTACCTGCTTAAGCATACATACAACGAGAGTAATCCCACGATGGTCCGCCGACAATGTTAACGACCTCTCCCCGGATTGCCAGTTCAACGAATGCCTCTCCCAACACCTTTCATTATGCTCCGACTCACGTCCCCTCGTCTCCACAGCTTTCTCCATCCCGCATGTCTGCCTCCTTAACAAAGCGACGCTCTGCATCCCGATCATCCTCCCTCTCCATGACCTGTCCTTCAATACAACAACAATCACCAACAACCGTCTCCCGTCAACAGCCCCAGCCAGCGCAGTCGAAACGCTATGTGGCAGTCGATGCCGGCAGGCAGTACTCCCCGATGGAACCCTCTATTACCATCTCCCCGACCGTTGCAGGCTCTCGAGCCGATGAGGTGACGACGACAATGCAGCCCTCCTCATCGCGATCCCCCGCGACCCCTCACCCGCAGTCATTAGACCAGGCGATTCCGGACTCCCGCCCGGCCGTACTGAAACCGTCGCCTCCTGTACCGGCCATACGGCCGCCAGGAGCAGGGAACACCACACCATCGCCAGGCAAGCGGCGCACATCGCAAGAGCATGACCCTGCGCCGCCACCCGATCCATCCGCACATACTTCACCCGAAGGATCCAGTGCAGCCAAGCGCCAGCGCCCGGAGCCTCGACCACAAAAAGTCCTACCCCTAAGGTACGAGCTCTGTAGCCGGGAGGATATGGTAATCCTGATTGCGCACATGCTCTCCGAGCTGATCGAGACGAATGACGCCCTCGCCTTGCGCTCAGGCAGCCTAACTAGGTTTCATTCAAGGTAAGGAGAAAAGGCCCTACTCCTCGCTGCGTGTTTCTAATTCCGCCGTCTGCCCGACTATTCACACATGCGATTTTTTTCCTGGCAGAACTGCGCCGAATATATCCGTGCTGGAATACCTCAACCGGCTAGCCAAGCACGCCACCCTCACGCCGCCGCTTCTACTCTCCATGGTCTACTATATCGACCGGCTCTGTGCCCTCTACCTCGAATTTACCATCAACACCCTGACGGTGCACCGCTTCCTCATTACAGCGGCGACCGTGGCCGCCAAGGGCCTATCCGACTCGTTCTGGAACAACAGCACCTACGCCCGCGTTGGCGGCGTGCGCGTCGCCGAGCTGAAACTGCTCGAGCTCGAGTTTCTCTACCGCGTCGAGTGGAAGATTGTTCCCAACCCGGATGTCCTGGTGGCGTACTACCGTGGGCTCGTCGAACGGTGCCCTGGCTACGTGCTGGAAAGCGAAGGCGAAATCGAGCGACCCCTTGTGGGAGGTGAGGAGCAAGTAGAGGCACAGGGGAATTCAGCGGGTAACACGGATGGCATGGAGAAGACGGAGAGTGATCTGACATAGGGGAAGGGTATCTCATCCGGTTTTCTTGGGCATTTGAATTCATGGAATTGTGCGCGGGCAACGGTTTTTTGATTGGCTTTTTATCTTAACGGGCCCCATGTATGAGACCTTGTTTTGTCCTAGAGTGGGGAACAAGAACTATGGCTATTCTGAGGATGGGAATACGAAATGGCGCGCTGGGGAAAGTAGATGGGAGGCAGCTTTTTATATGATGTATACAATCTACGTGGTCGGACGACAGAATACATACGAAGATTCTACCTATTCTGTAAATATTATAGGGCCCCGTATTGTACCTGCAGGCCCGGGGCTATGATAACTCGGCAAGTCTAGGCTCGAATCCTACATAGGTACATAGCCTTGCGTTGGCGACGTGCAGCACAATCCCGGATTAATCCTGGTCCGTGTCACCGAGATCTGGACCCACATCTCCAGCATACTTCGTAGAGGTCTCGGTCCTTCGGAGAACGTCACACTCGGATACGAACTGCCCGACTCTCAGCTGGAGACGTCGACCATGCGATTCCCAACAATTTTCGCGGCGTTGGCCACTGCGGCACTCGCAGTAGCTTCATCACAGCACGTTCAGCTCTACTACCAGCCCGTGACGGCCGCCGGGTCGACCAAGCCTATGCCCCTAGCCGAAGTGCACTTTGATACAGCCGCCCCCGAATCCGCCACCGTCCTCTCCTACGACGCACCGGACCTGTTCTTCGACGCATCCCCCGAATCCGACACGGATGCTGGATCAGGCGCCGACCTTGTTCGCATTGGGCTCTACGACCCGAAGAAATCGGCCTGGATCGCGTCGACTTCCGTCACCTCGGCATCGACCTTTTCGAAGGGCTACTCACCGCATCTGCTCCTGACCGTCGACGCGGACGGCACGGTCCTCGGGGCCGCAGCGCGGGGCGTCCGTATCGACGCGGGCGTGACGAGGGATTTCGGTCCCCAGGCCATCGTGCATGTCACGGGGAAGGGCAAGACACCCGAGGCTGGCAAGCCGGTCGTCTTGACACCGGAAGGGAAGAAGCTGGCGCCGGAGCCGGAAAAGACGTTCTTGCAGAAGTACGTACCCCATATCCGTTCTCATTCTCGCCTCTTCCTGGCACTTTGCTATCGCCAGAAGATGTGCTAACAGGGCTTTTGCGCAGGTATTGGTGGGTTCTGGCCGTAGTCGCCGTGTTGACCCTCGGAGGCGGCGGAGGTGACGGGAAGTAGAGAGTGTATGAATAGGAATTCTGAGTATACATTGAGGACGCCCTGCATTATACCCTTGGAGTTTATGACGAATGGTACGGCGGCTTTCGGACGCCGGAGCAGCCCAAGAACCGCGAAGCCCACCGATTGTCCACCCGGCCTGGTGTCCATACAGCTTGCAGCGAGGATACAACGCAGGACTGTTCAGAGTTGAGCACATCGTTTCTGCTGCGGCCTCTTGCTGTTTTGTTTGTGATGTTCCTGCAAAACAGCGCTCCAGGCCAGCCATCGTGAGTCCTTCTCTCCTCGCTCCGACTACCTCCGTTCTTTGCCTTATCTAAGCTCGTCACGTCGACTCATAGTCAATGCTGCACATGCTTAGATTCTGGCCCCATGAGCACCGTCTAGTGTTTGGCCGGTATTTCTTATCCCCGGCTGGTCAAGACGAGCAAGCCACCTGCACGATTAAAGTAGGACGTTCCACTAGTGAACCTCCTCTTGAACCCGCGATACTAGGCCGATTCTCCCTTGATGGCTACTGTCCAGATTCTGGTCTTCCAGCCTTCTCGTTGTTTTGTCGGAAGCCGCTGTAATTCCATGATTGATGTGTTTGTTGTTCGTACACCTACTGCAGTATATTGGAAACCACTGCCAGGGGAGTCACGTGGTTGTGCGCTAGAGCTAAATACCGCTAATACCGTTTCGGCTTTAGCGCCGTTACCAGGACCACCTGCCTGCCGTTCAGAAGCTCTGCGCAAAACGGGCCAAGTGCCTACCCATAAATTTAGTAGGGCCGCCCGCTTTCCTTCCACGCCCCTCTAGATATTGTTGCTGCAAACATCTAACATCTCTGACCTGCCGCGATCCCGTCACCCTCTTTACTCCTACCTCAAATTTACACTTCCCCGCGAACACAACTACGCGTCTCCATCACACACAGCTTGTCACTCAACATCCCATTCCCCATACGTCCATCTTGACTCGCAATGGCCGAGGAACAGAACGTCACCAACGTCACCGGCGCGGAGACTACTGCCGCTGCCGACAAGGGCAAGGGCAAGGAGGTTTCTCAGGAGCCCGTCGTTGAGGACACAGCCATGGATGAGGATGAAGTTGATAGCTCCAGCGACGAGGGAGAGGAGGTACGTCTTTGCGCTGCAATTCATGTCCCCGCATCCCTATCTTTTTTTCTTTTGCTTTTCTATTTTTGTTTTGCGCCTTGGCTAACAGTACAACCCACTGGCAGAATGACAATGGTGAGCCTATTCCTATTGCTTGCGCGGGCGCAGCTCAGCTCTGACCGACCTATATGCGACGACGTGCGACTAACATGACTTATAGCACTCGAGGAGGAGGAAGACGGCCTGGAGGAAATCGACCTCAAGAACATTGTCGAGGGTGGCCGCCGCACCCGCGGCCGTGTTATCGACTTTGCAAAGGCGGCCGAGGAGAACCCTCCCCAAGACGACGAGGATGAAGACGATGACGACTTTAAGGCTCCCGAGGAGGACCAGGACGTCAAGATGTCCACTGATTAAGACGGTCAATCAGCTATGCGCGACATCTGTCTCGTACGACGATTCGTTTTTCTCCCGGCGTTAGGATCATCTGTACCCGAAAGAGCATGGCTTATGAGGATGGAGCGACGGATTTGCATCGTATGAAAGGGAATAAAGGCAGCACTTTACGGTAGACTTGCTGGTAATGTGGACGGCAGGGGCCTTAACTTTGATGATGTGGGTTGCTCCAGGGCGCATATTGATTTTCCTGTTACTCTGCGCATTAAGAGGCGGAAGAGACCTGTGGTCTGATTTTGCGCAGCGAAGAAGCCCCATCTCGGCTTGCCCTTAGTCAGCCCAGGACCGCAATGCAAACCGCATGAAATATGATACAATGATACATGCTGGATCCGGAGTCTCCACGAGTGTTGTAGAGTGCTGTGTTCTCTGCCAGGGTCTCGTGGATACGATGGAAGTCTAGGTCCGAGATGGAAGCACGTATCGGCTGATAATCGTGGGGACTTTTGTTCCTGGCTTCTCCCAACGCCTATGTGATGAAGATGAACCTCGAAAGTAGGTAGCGTCTACGACTTATATAACTTTGTATAGGCTATTGACGATTTAGTGGAATTTCACCCTGTTCAGAGATGACAATGGCAGGGATGGCACATGAGGACTGCAGGACAACGACTTGAATATTTATTCCCTATTAATTCGTTCGTCTGGTCAAGGCTGAGTGTTGTTCCGGGATAATCCAGGAGCTCTACAACATCGAGAGGGTATGGGTGACGCTGTTCAACGATTTGGGGTGGGCGTGGTCAGGTCGCGAAGAGGGGACGGAAATACAGAAGGAAACGGAAAGGTATGGAAAGCTGGACGCAAGGTTTCTGAAGAAGGAATATTGGGGGATGGCGTGCCTGACTTGTTATATCGGTATGTACGTTGTAGGTAGAGGAGAAGGTAGGTATCGTGTGTAACTAGGTGTACAATATATGTCGTGGCTATGAATCTTAATAAGCCAGGTGAGGTGGCTCACCGCCTTATCGTCGTCCTCTTATCTTTGATAGCTCTGTAAAGGTACACTATAGGTAGGTAGGCTAATCAGACCCCCCTTGGTCAGGCCCACCCCCCAGATATGGTGTCGCCACATGGCCCAACCAGTTTTAATCACACGAAGCATGGCTCTCCCTCTCCTGAACGAGGACAAGAATGCGAGCATCTAAAAATATATGAATGAAAAGCCCAGATTCCAGACCATGCATGTGCCTTTCATAGCATACAAAGGATTCACAACCAACCCATAGTCCAGTTACTCGTACAACAAGTTCGTGGCGCGTGAATGTCGACGCCCCACGACCGCGAGACCTGTGATTAAGAAACCAAAGACACAATCATGTCATCAAGGTACGCTCTGCCCTAGTGTCTCCGCCATGCACTTCCTTTTGGTTCACCCAACAGCATCCAGAACCGATGGCATGCCAGCTTCACCCCGTCAAATGACTAGACTAACCGGTGGTCCTCTGCCCTTAGATTCGGCTCCTCGACTCTCCACCAGCGCGACTCCCGCAGTGCCCTTTTCGAAGGCTATACCGGCGACAGTACCACCACTCGGCGGCCCGTGAGCGCGAGCCCTAGCACATTAGGTGGCTACGGCTACGGATATGCGCCGTCGGGCGTAGCCGGAACGACCGGGTCTCCCGGACTAGGGATCTCGGGCGGGTTCAGGTCGGCAACACCAAACAAAAAGTACGTGACGATCTGTTTGCGTTGCGTCTCTATATATGGGGTGCCAAAAGGCTAGTGGCCGAAAGAGAAGGTTACAAGTTGGTGAGGAGGACAGATCAGCGAACTACCTGGGTAACTGGAGAGGGATTCGCTTCCAGGACCTGTGTCCCTAAAAACGCATGCCTGCAGGTCGAGGAGGAAGAGTCTGCCCATACCTCGACATGGCTAACATTCACCCTCGCAGAGGCCAGTACAGCGATGCCGTCCTAAACGAACTCGAAAGCCAAAACGACGCGCAGGTGGAAGGGATAATGGGGAAGGTCAAGATACTGAAGGATGTAAGGCGTCCCGTTCCCCTTCACCTTTTGCTACTAGCAGACCGATTAACATATCAACCGTCAGATGACGATTTCCATCGGAGATGAGATTCGCGACTCGTCCGCGCTCGCCGGCAAGATGAACGACACATTCGACTCGACTCGGCTCCGACTCCGCGGTACCATGAACCGAATGCTCGTCATGGCTGAGCGCACGGGGATCAGCTGGAAAGTCTGGCTGCTCTTCTTTATCGCCATTTGGATCCTATTCGTCTACGTCTGGCTGTTTTAGTGGCCTGGATATATACATACTGAGGTCGAAGCACGATGTATCACACCCCTGGTTTCCATTCTTCGCTCTTCGAACATCCTGGCCCTTTTTCGCCTTCTTTCGAGAAACGATCATCCTTTCCGACGCTGGCGGCACAGGAACGTATCAAGGCTCGGGGAGAGGACAAGGCTTAGGGAGAGGACACGGTGATCCAATACAAGAGGTTGGACGATAAAGTTATACCCATACTCGCCCATTTCCGACTTGGGTGACGGGCAGGCTCGCTTCCGCCGGCGTTCTGGGACAGCTAGGTCAGGTACCGGTTTACCGACCATTATTATGTTTTCCAGTTGCGTCCTGAGTCAGATGTTGGCTAGGACAAACCCTTGCATACCAGGCGTTAGGAGAGGCATGTTTTATTCCATTACATCTGTTGCACTTGCACTGAGGGCACTTGCCGCATCAAGGCTGCGTAAAAGACGATATGTGCATATGTGTCTCGGGTCTAGAAATTTAGAAATTCATCCAGATCAATCAATCTGTCGATTTGTCGGTAATGTAGTTTATGCTGCCTAATCCGAGTAGTCTTTTGTACGGTAGCCGGCTGGTGTCGTAATCTTGGCCATCGATAGTCGTACATGCCAAATCCCCTACCTCATCTATCCCTTCGTTGTTGAAGAGGACCTATGAATCTAAGAAATACAGTGTCATCCATGGTGATTGCTTGCTTTGCTCTTTGCAATTGCCCCAACGCCTAAGCTGTGCTTCCTTTTTTTTCAAATCATATTTCGTGAGTCATGTCAATGCCAACGGGTGTAGCGGTGGTGTCGTGTTTGCACGCAGCGACTCGTCCGTTTGTCGGCAAAAAGAAGAAAGAAAAAAAAAGGAAAAATCACCGCCGCGAGGGACCCCTGTGCGGGCTACTCCCAAGCACGCTGCTGTCTCCTCCCGAGAGAAAACTGCTGAGATCCATGCTCTGACGCACCCGGTGCCCGCGTGCCCCGTCGCCTCGGGCCTGCAGGGTCGGACTGGCAGGAGGGCGAAGCAGAGCGGCCGCCGCCCCGCCGATGGAGGACCGCGGGGCAAAGTCCATGTCCTCGTCGTGGTCGGCCTCACTGCCGCTGCTGCTGATGGAACTGCTGCTGATGCTGCTCAACCCGGCCTCGGAATCCGTGTGCTCATAGACACCGCTGAGTTCGCCGGCCTCGGGAATGCTGTCGTCCAGGTTCGCGTCCATGTTGAGTTCTTCCGGTTCGGCGTCCTCAAAGTGGCCGCCGACTAGTCGAGCGTTTCGGAACACCTCCTCGAGGAGAATCTCGCCCTGGCCTTCTGCTTCGAGCTCCTCCTCGGCATCGTACATGTCGCCCGCGTCGGCGTCGCCCCGGGCTAGCGCCTGGCGGAAGGCGTCGTCGGCCATGCGCATATGCGCCTGTATCAGCTCGTTGCGCCGCTGCTCCTGCCTGCTCTCGGCGCTCTCGGTTTCGTCTTCATCCTCGCTTTGACCGTCGTCGTCACTGCTGACGCTGGAGCTACTGACTGAGGAATCGGACGTATCCTCGTCGATGGCGCTCATGCCCATGTCCATGGCTGAAGCGTCGGGAATGTCTTCGTCGAGGTCCCTAGCCCCGTCGTCCATGTCATCGAGATCTCCGCTCTCGCCTGCGTCTTCATCCATCTCGAAACCAGCGGCCTCCGCTTCGGCAAGCTCCTGCTGCACTTGTTCACGACGCATGGCCTCTGCGTGTTCCTCGGCTTCGCGACGCTCTTCTCGGATTTGATGCAGCGTTTTGGAGACACCGGGAGGTTTCAGCCAGGTCGAGCCGTAGTTCTGAATGGTGCTACGGCGGCGCTCCATGAATTGCTCGTCGGCGCGGAGACGGACAATAGGGGAACGGTCGAGGCCAGCTTGCCCCTGGCGTCGTACATTATTCCCACCATTGTCGCCATCGCCTTGGTCATACTGTTGGTGGCGGGGGTGGTATTCGGGACTAGAGTCGGTGAATGGGCTTCGAGAGGGGTTGCGGGAGGAAGTGTACCAGACGGAATGGGACTGGAGAGGGACAAGTCAGCAAGAAAGAAGTCTTCAAGGAACTAGAGAAAGGGTATGAAGATCCTGTCCAGCTTACATCGCGCGGGGTCAAGTCTGGTAATATGCCAAGCATGGTGAATTGTGAATGATTGAAAAAGGGCAAATGAACGGTTCAGGTTTGGATCATAACAGTATTTCTGGCAAATGTGAGGATCGAATTGAGCTGTAGCCTGTAGCAATGGCATAGACTCAAGTGATTTTGTAGCTGTGTCGGAAATAAAGGGAAGTTTGGCAGGGAGTAACAGCAAGCTGCCCTTTTCTTGTGTTGATGTTCCTTGGAAGCATGAGACCGTAGGAGCGTGAGAGCGTTGAGTGTCTACCTATGCTTAGCTAAACGAGTGGTCAAAGCTTTTCCTTCTGGCGTAATGTACAGTGAGTAATCAAAAGTGGCGATTAGGCGACCCACATCCAAATATCATCACCAGAACCTCATTTTGACCCTTCGAATACGAATACAAATAACTTTACGAATACTACTTATAAAATTTCGGAAAAATCAGATTTATAAAGGGGAATAACCGTATAAAAGGAATATCTAGTTATATCTTTTTAATACTTTATATACCACCCCCTAGCCTCGATACAAGCCTTAACCCTCCGCGGCATCGACTTAATTAGAGCCTGTAGAAGCTCCTCTTTAAAATCGTTCCACACCTCCACCGCGGCCCGGCAGAGTAGCTCGTATAAGGTTATCGTAGAGCCTATCTTCGCTAGAGTAGGATTCCGTAAATAGATCCTCTCTTTTAGTATTTTCCACAGGTTTTCGATAGGATTAAGATCAGGCGAATACGGCGGCCAATCCAGGATAGTAACCTTATTATCTAAACCCCACGGCAGCAACCAATTTTGAACGAGGCGCGCCTTGTGTACGGCAGCGTTATCTTAAACGAATACGCTGCCCGGTTCGTATATCGTAGGAAGCGCTTCTTCAAGCGTGCGCTTAATAACGGCTGCCGTAACGCCTCTACGCGGCGTATTAGGGTCGCCGTGAAGGGCGATTAATTCGGTGCGTTTATTATACAAAAAGCCGGCCCAGAACATCTACGAATAGCGCGTAGGCTTATCACGAGGCTAAATAATATCCTGTTAAAGTCGCTTTCCCTATAAATTTATTAGTAAAGGTATAAAGTCTTAATAAAGTTAACTTACAGAACGGCAGAAAACCCATTTCTGCCTCTGCCCATCCCCGCGCGCGACTATGGTTTCATCCGAAAAGATAACCCGTTTCCACCACTCTAGGGGCTTAGAGGCGTGGCGTAGGCACCATTCTAACCGTATTTACGCGTGCCTTAGAGTCAGGGTCGGGCGGCGTAGGGCGCGGAAGTGGTTAAAGCCCTCTAAACGAAGGTATCATAATAAAGTGAGTTTTGAATAAGGAAGACCTAGTTAAACCTTTAAATCCGTGGGTGATATAAAAGGGTTAGTACCGATAGTACGTATAATACGCCTTTTTTAGTGCGTATCGAGGGCCTGGGGGCGGCCAGACCGTGGTCTTGATCGGGCTGATATTTGTGATTCGTAGCGGCGCGCGATGCCAGATACTGACCCTGGAGATATATTGAATTTGATCCCAACCTCCCTTTGACTAAGCCCACTAAAATAGGCGTGCGCAATCAGGGTCCGTTTATAAGGCGAATACTCAACGCGCGGCGTAATTAGGGGCATTTTCTGATTTTTGACGAATTTTTGAAGTTGAAGGGTTGATGGTGTTGAAGGAGGGAAAACGCGTTATGACGCGTTGGTGGGGTATTTCTAATCGTCAATTTTGATTACCCACTGTACCTAGGTACCTAGGTCAGGCGCTTATCGCTTATCGCGTTTAGCGCTGAAACATAGTACCTACTTTTTCACGTGGGAATCAGATGGGTGTTGGTTGGATTTTTTTTGCTCGTGTTGTAAACGTTCAAGGAATTGTCCTGTGACCAGGGGCGGAATGATCCTCGAATATTCTGAGAATGACTCTTTCTTGCTGCACATGCTTGAAAATTCCTGTCTCTCTGTCCCTCTAGTGCTCAGAATTACTGGTCGCTGAGCTAGGGACTGCGACATTTCCGTGCTCTGTTCCTCCTGCTGGCCTGGTTGCGCTGTTCTTTCTGTACGCGCAACAAAGTCGCAAACATCCCAAAAACAAGCCAAGGCAATGGTCATCCTGCCTTGCTGCCCCTGGAAAAGTTGCAGGTAGCCCTGCAGACATTCGGGAATTTTCGGGTACGGACATTGTCGTGGGAGCAGTCGGACAGGGTCTAGAGTGTACTGTGACGAGTCTTTTTCCTTTTTTCCCCAGGCGAGCTTCCCGCTAAGTCGGGTGGGTACACCGAAATACGGACGGTCCTAAATTCAGTACGCTGTACGGTAGTGTTCCGTGTGTCTGGATGGGGTGTGTTATTGCCCAAACTTGCGAAAAATAATTACATGCACATGCACGGCTTATCCTTCTCGGATCAAAACGAAGATGCGAAGCGACTTCGAGCCATGAAGTGACATCGGTATCGGATCACTTTGTGTCCTCCTCCACTAGCTGCTACTACTGCGGGAACACGATGCATTCCATCTCAAATACAGTCCAACAACGTGCGTCAAGGTAGGCGAAAGGACGCCATCGTCGCGGAGATGATCGGGGCGTTCGAGAAGTGGGGGCAGCAGCAGTGCGCCGGCAACTACTCCGTCCCTCAAATGCTAGCGATGGAGCTTCCCTGCTTCTGCACGCTCAGATAGGGGGTTCGGTGGGGCCTAGGGGGGTTCAGGTCGTGTGCTGGCGAGTTTAGCTTCTGATAAGGCTGTTGTAGGATGGGCCGGCTGTGATTGGCCGATGGCAGTTATTTCAACATGTCGATTTTTTGACAGCGCGATAGGGTGAGCCAGCACCGGTCGCGATGGATGCGCGGGTGAGGTTTCTAGGTATTATCTTATTTCCTATTTCCTATTTCCCGCGAGAGGAGAGGCTCTACTATCTATGTACCCTTGTCATGTCCTCCTTTCCTCCTTTCGATCCGATCCTCAGAGTGAATATCACCATTGGCCAACTTTTCCTGCAACACCAGTCCGGAAATGGCAAACAGATAATTTTACCGAGAATACCACTGCAGGTTTTCATAAAATTCGACAACCGACAGCATTGAGCGTTTTTTTTTTCTGGTTTTCTCCTGGTCCTCGCTCCTGATACACTCTCCAAGTACCTGACCCAATACTTCCGCATCCATCCTAAGGGTGCAACATGCAACATGTGGGACACCTCCGGGCAAAGCCATGACATCCAGCGCAGGCTGGACTGGCTTGAGTTTATGGTTTCTTCATTCAAGTTTGACGATGGAATACGGCGACAACTGAGTGGCCTATGGTGTTGTGCCTCGTACAAGAGAATGCATCAACTAGGACTTACCCATCCCATCGCGTGGAAGGGGGTGTATATGTACACTGTGAGGCTGAAAGTCCGTTACCGCGTGTGGCAGCGGTGATGAGGTGGCTGACGAATGACGCCAAGTCAGGGGTTCAGAACGGGCAGCCAACGTTCGCTGGCAGTGGACGATCTTGGGGGACGTGGAGCTCCGGGAATCAAGCGCGAAGTCTTTGAAATAGGAGCTGTTGATTGGTGGGAAGCCAGGAAGCTCGACATCGATGACATATTTCTGTTTCGCAAGATCCATATCGATTAGCAGGGATGCTCCCCCACCCGCTTTAGACCACCCTCCACTACGGAGCTAGCCAGTGCAGCCACCCTTGCCCCGCTGCATGCGGATGTGGGGTGCGTCTCCTCTGTATCGGGTTGACAGAATTTCCATGTTGCAATTTTTCTGACAAAAAAGGATGTCGAGACTGAGATATCTCCCACCGCCGAGGGGACGATTACGGAGGAAAAACACACGCCGCTATGTTTGCTTGTTGGATGAATCTGACAACTGGCTGAGAGGACCGATCCCGACGACATTACACCAGTCGCGCTGACTATGAAAGTGTTCCTGTGGCAATACAAACACTTCATGACATGAACCAAAAAGGCAAATCTGGTTATCCGACTCGTTCGCCTCGTTCACTTGGACTGACCATCAGGTGTTTTTTTTTTCTCTCTTTTTTTTATTTTGGGGCCCGGTAAGGAACCCGATATGGTTCCTTTACTCTACGAGAGATTGGTCGATGCTCAGGTTTCTTAGCCCAGAAACAGCACAAGTTCTTCATCCGACCGGAGGGCTAGCGAGGTGGTACTTTGTAGCCGGGGTTTGAGTGGTGGCACAGTAGGAACGGGATAATGCGGTGAGGGACTAAGTAATGAACACCGAGGTCCTTGGAGTGACAGCGGGATGAAGAAAAATGTGTGTGTCTTCGGGCGATGATTCATATTGAACCCCCGTTTCAGGGACCATCTTCGTCAATAGCTACAGTGGGTGTATCAAGTGCGAAGATGTAAGGCTCGGGATCCGCGCCATTTTCCGCGCACATACCATACTGATGGCCTCCGGAGGGAAAGATGAGAAGCATGATGGAAATCGAATCCTGCATCCCATAACTGGCCAGGGTCGGATTTCCATGCCTGGGGCTTTAGGGTGCAGTAGGGAAATCCCGGAAACTCAGACGTAACCCCCGCGCCGTCATCGGTGAAGCCACAAAAAGCCGCGGATCTCCACCTCACCTCCCCGAAACGATTCGCCGAAGAAACCGAACCCCGTGTGCCATACACATGGATTTATGTGAAAACAAAAACACGAAAAAAAGGGGGTTGCCCCTTTGCGGGCCCCTGCTTCGGCGCCCCAAACTAAACCCCCAGGTCTGAATGCTTCGTGGACACCAATGATTTGAACCCCCTTGCGACCGACTCGAGCACACTAACTGGCCGGTCGGTCAATTCCATCCCATATGGTCCCCTCCCTCTCCCGGCCGATCTCGACTCGGGGTCGGGATAGTGAGCCAGAAAGTGGAGAGGAAGGGGAAATTCTACCCGTTAGTTTGGCCTTTCTTCCTGCATGTCCGATTGTGTATGTGTGTGAGTGCGTGTGTGTGGACTTTGCGGACAGTCCCATCATCTTGACATAAAAACTTGCCCATCACCCTCATCCTCATCCGTTTTCTTCCTCTCCCTTTTCCTCCCCTTTCCCCTGCTCTTTCGCCTTTCTCTCTCTCGTTCTTCTGGCTACCACGGCGCCTTTGCCTTCTACTCTAGGAGACAGGACTTTGCACCGAACCATACAGTCGTGCTGCTCTGTCGTATAGAAAAGTGTCACTAGTCAGTCTGAGCGGCCCGAAGACCGCGTCCGTAAAGAAAGAAGACCAGCCGGTAAGTTGTGAGCTCAGCATATGTTCGTGTCTCTTTACTTGGCCTGTTCAGCAAGCGTTGCCCCTCCCTTCTTCAGACGTCTTCCTCCCCCTCCCAGACGACTCGGCCCAACGAGGACGGGCCCCATGGATATGGACAAGGAGACCGAATTGCCACGGTCCCAAAATCTAAGTCAACGTCTGCGCCCTGGATGTTATTGGCCGCGGTCTCCGATGAAGGACTGCCGACTGCACGCCGGCGACAACATCCCACTCGGTGCTCAATCTTGGAAAGAGGCAACACTGGTCATTCGTCCCGACAAACAACCAGGTGTGACGTGACGCTGGTGATGTCAGTCGGTCCCAGCCCTGATCCAAACCACAAAGTACTTGCACCGCCGGCTTTGCGCCCGGTCAATCCCATTGGCAACCCATCTGCATGGCCCCACACGAGTACAACGTCCGATAAGCCACGTCGCGATAAGGCCAGCCACGAGAAAACAAGGTTCAGCAGCTCTGCGGGGCTACTGAGGAATCCAAGCATCCCATTGGATGATGGCTGTGCAGCAATCAATTGAACGGATGGTGGGGTTAGGGAACTCCCGGTTGCTCCTACCATCTCCGGTCCAGCAAGAAGCAGATGGATGTCGACAGTCGGATACGAATCTTGCTCCTTTCTCGACTCACGACTCACCGCATGGCCAATACATCACATCATGTGCGACTCTCTTTACGCTCTCCGATTCTGCTGCCATGGAAAACAATCTTGCTCATGAGAAAAGCATGAACCGGGCCGTTAATGATTCGTGGGAGTCCCAAACCTCGAATCCTACCTCTCTGGCCCAGGATGGCAAGCCCAGTAGCCATGGCTTATGAGATGGCTGAGATTAAACGAGCAAAGCGGCTTGCCTCTACGCGATTCCATTCGACTCGACTTACCGGACCGGCCTTCTTTCCCTGGCATCCACTGGGCCCGTCTTTTCATCCCGCTTTAGTTTACTTTCGCACCTGGCCTCTTTCTTTCACATCGATTTTTTTTTTTTTTATCTCAATACTCGTACACACATTGAATTGGGTTGGGTTTGTTGCTGACCGCTTCCTCGCCGGCGACATAGATTCGTCGCAGGAGCAGCTAGGGTCGCTGCTCTCGTCGACTCGTCCACTTCGTCGACGGACTCGCAACCCTATCTTCGACCCTCACGTCGACTTACAGCACACCCCCCAGTGACATCGGACGACGGTAGTCGCCTAGCATGGGCCTGCCCGAAGAGTTCGACGATCGTCCAATCCATGCTGAAGCTGAAGAGGAGACATACCATCCTTATGAATACCAAGAGGAGAACAATGCCTCCTGGGCGGGTGCTCTACCGGTGAAGCAGTACGTGATGCCCCCTCTGTACCACACTCGCCCATTATTAGCGTCACGCGAAGATGAGGTGAAAGTAGTGGAGACCGAACATATCATGTTGCTGACATTCCTCAGGGGGTTGTATGACCCAAGCTTCGAGAAAGATGCATGTGGTGTTGGTTTTGCTTGGTACGTTGTCTTCTCTCCACTCCTTCCCCTCTTCAACCAGTCGGGAAAACGAGAAGGACAAGAAATGAAGAAACGAAATAAAATGACTGGGGTCTTCCGGTGGCTGACATGCACTGGTATAGCCATATCAAGGGCAAGCCTAGCCACAAGATCGTCAGTGATGGTAAGTCGAGATATATACCCATCTCCTTTCCGCGGGTCGGTTGGCCCGTCAGTATATCCCTCAATATACCTGGCTGACCCTTGACATCGCAAAAGCGCGCAATCTCCTCTGCAACATGACCCACAGAGGTGCTGTGGGATCCGATGTGCGAGATGGCGATGGCGCTGGCGTCATGACTTCGATCCCCCACAAGTTCTTCATCAAGAACTTCGAGCGGGAGGAGAACATTAAGCTGCCTCCTCCCGGTCAGTACGCTGTGGGGAACCTCTTCTTCAAGCCCGACGAGGAGACGTTGCACGAGTCCAAGCGGCAGTTGGAAGATATTGCCGAATCCCTGGGCCTGCGCGTTCTCGGGTGGCGAAGCCCTCCCGTCGACTCGACCCTCCTCGGACCCGCCGCCAGATCCCGCGAGCCCATCATCCTCCAGCCCTTTGTCGTGCTCGCCTCGGCCTACGGCGCCGGCGATGCCCCCGAGACCACCGACCCGGCGCTCTTTGACGAACGCCACTTCGAGGTCCAGCTGTTCGTGCTCCGGAAGAGGGCCACCCACACCATCGGTCTCCACAACTGGTTCTACCTCTGTTCCCTGTCCAACAAGAACATCGTCTACAAGGGGCAGCTGGCCCCCGTCCAGGTCTACCAGTACTACCATGACCTGGTGAATGCTGATTACGAGGCGCACTTCGCCCTCGTGCATTCGCGTTTCTCCACCAACACCTTCCCCTCGTGGGATCGTGCCCAGCCTCTCCGCTGGGCTGCCCACAACGGCGAAATCAACACCCTCCGCGGCAACAAGAACTGGATGAGGGCCAGAGAAGGTGTCATGCACTCCGACGTCTTCAAGGAGGAACTCGAAATGCTCTATCCCATCGTCGAGGACGGCGGATCCGACTCGGCCGCCTTCGACAACGTCTTGGAACTCCTGACTATCAATGGCGTGCTCTCCCTTCCCGAGGCCGTCATGCTCATGGTCCCCGAGGCCTGGCAGGGAAACACCCAGATGGATCCCAAAAAGGCCGCTTTTTACGAGTGGGCTGCTTGCCAGATGGAGCCCTGGGACGGCCCGGCCCTCTTCACCTTCGCCGACGGCCGCTTCTGTGGTGCCAACCTCGACCGTAACGGTCTCAGGCCCTGCCGTTTCTACGTCATGGACGACGACCGCATCATCTGCGCCTCCGAAGTCGGCACCATCCCCGTCGAGCCCGAGACTGTCATTCAAAAAGGCCGTCTCCAGCCCGGTAGGATGCTGCTCGTCGACACCCAGGCGGGCCGCATCATTGACGACAAGGAGCTCAAGGACGCTGTTGCCCAGCGCCACGATTTCCGTTCTTGGCTCGACAACAACCTCCTTACCATGCCCAAGATATTAGAAAACATGACCGCCTCGGCCGACCTTGCCGCGAAGCCTGACGATACCCTGCTCCAGCAGGACCCGCTGCTGCTGGCCTTCGGTTACACCCACGAGCAGGTGAGCCTGCTTCTGGCGCCCATGGCTTTGGACGAGAAGGAAGCTCTGGGATCTATGGGTAACGATGCCCCCCTGGCCTGCCTATCCCAGGCCCCTCGTCTCCTCTACGAATACTTCCGCCAGCTGTTCGCCCAGGTCACCAACCCTCCCATCGACCCCATCCGAGAGTCCATCGTCATGTCTCTCGAGTGTTACGTCGGGCCTCAGGGTAACCTGCTCGAGATGGACGTCTCCCAGACGAACCGATTGCTGCTCCCGAGCCCCATCCTCTCCATTCCCGAGTTCAATGCCATCAAGAACATGTCGACCAAGTATCCCGGCTGGACCGTCAAGACGATCGATCTCACTTTCCCCAAGAAGGACGGCGTCGACGGCTACCTGCGCCACCTCGACTACATCTGCAAGGAGACCACGGCGGCGGTCGAGGCTAGGGACCGTATCATCGTCTTGTCCGACCGTGCCACATCCGCCGACCGCGTCGCGGTGTCCGCTCTACTTGCCTCCGGCATGGTTCACCATCATCTCGTTGGCAACAAGTGGAGATCTATGGCCGCCATCGTCGTGGAGACCGCCGAGGCTCGCGAGGTGCACCACATGTGCGTCCTGCTCGGTTACGGCGCCGATGCTATCAACCCTTACCTCGCCATGGAGTGCATCCTCAAGCTCAACCGGGAGGGCCTGATTAAAAAGAAGCTTTCCGATGATGACCTCATCCGCAACTACAAGCATTCTTGCGATGGCGGGATCCTCAAGGTCATGAGCAAGATGGGCATCTCTACTCTTGCCAGCTACAAAGGAGCGCAGATCTTCGAGATCCTCGGCCTGGACGACAGCATTGTCGAGCGGTGCTTCAAGGGCACGGCGTCTCGTATACAGGGTGCGACGCTTAACGTCGTGGCCGAGGATGCTTTCCGGTTCCACGAGAGGGGCTTTCCCTCCCGCTACACCGTAAGCGTCCCCGGCCTTCCCGAATCGGGCGAATACCACTGGCGTGACGGCGGCGAGGCCCATGTGAACGACCCGACCTCGATTGCCAACATCCAAGACGCGGTCCGGACCAAGAACGACAAGTCGTACGAGGCCTACTCGCTTTCCGAATACGAGCAGATCAAGAATTGCACCCTCCGTGGCCTTCTCGATTTCAAGTTTGAAGAGAGAGAGCCCGTCCCGATCGACCAGGTCGAGCCCTGGACGGAGATCGTACGCCGATTCTGCACCGGCGCCATGTCCTATGGTTCCATCTCCATGGAGTCTCACTCGACCCTGGCCGTCGCCATGAACCGGCTCGGCGGCAAGTCGAACACGGGCGAGGGCGGCGAAGACCCTGAGCGGTCCCAGGTCATGGAGAACGGCGATACGATGCGGTCGGCCATCAAGCAAGTCGCCTCGGGCCGTTTTGGTGTCACCTCGGCCTACCTGGCCGACTCGGACGAGCTCCAGATCAAGATGGCCCAGGGTGCCAAGCCCGGCGAAGGAGGCGAGCTGCCCGGACACAAGGTCTCCAAGTCAATCGCGCGCACCCGTCATTCCACGCCTGGTGTCGGACTCATCTCCCCGCCTCCCCATCACGACATCTACTCCATTGAGGACTTGAAGCAGCTCATCTATGATCTCAAGTGCTCGAGCCCCCGCTCACGCGTCTCGGTCAAGCTCGTATCCGAGGTGGGCGTAGGTATCGTTGCTTCGGGCGTGGCCAAGGCCAAGGCGGACCACATCCTCATCTCCGGCCACGACGGTGGTACCGGCGCCTCCCGCTGGACGGGCATCAAGTACGCTGGTCTCCCCTGGGAACTGGGCCTCGCGGAGACGCACCAGACCCTGGTGCTGAACGATCTCCGTGGTCGCGTCGTCGTTCAGACGGACGGTCAGCTTCGTACCGGTCGTGATATTGCCATCGCCTGTCTTCTCGGTGCCGAGGAATGGGGTTTCGCGACGGCACCCCTGATCGCCATGGGCTGTATCATGATGAGGAAATGTCATCTGGTAAGTTGTCGCTGTTTTTTGCTACATGGGTTTCAACTCGAGGCCGCCATCGCATGTTATATTATACTCACTCTTCGACATGTAGAATACTTGCCCTGTCGGCATTGCTACACAGGACCCTGAACTCCGGAAGAAGTTCACCGGTACCCCTGAACATGTCATCAACTTCTTCTACTACGTCGCGAACGAGCTCCGCGCCATCATGGCGAAGCTGGGCTTCCGCACCATCAACGAGATGGTTGGCCATGTCGAAGTGCTGAAAGTCCGGGACGACCTGCGCACCAGCAAGACTCAGAACATTGACCTCTCTCTGCTGCTGACCCCTGCCCACAAACTGCGCCCCGGTGTCGCTACGTTCAACGTTCGGAAGCAGGACCATAAGCTTTACATTCGATTGGACAACAAGCTCATCTCCGAAGCCGAGCTGACTCTCGACAAGGGCCTGCCTTCCCGAATCGAGTGCGACATTGTCAATACCGACCGCGCCATGGGCACTTCTCTGTCTTATCACGTGTCGAAGCGCTTTGGCGAGCGCGGCCTACCGCTGGATACCGTCCATGTCAACATCAAGGGCTCGGCGGGTCAGTCGTTTGGTGCCTTCCTTGCTCCCGGTATCACGCTCGAGCTGGAGGGCGATGCCAACGACTACGTCGGCAAGGGCCTGTCCGGTGGTCGCTTGATCGTGTACCCTCCTCGTACCGCCGTCTTCAAGGCAGAAGAGAACATAATTGTCGGCAATACGTGCCTTTACGGCGCCACGAGTGGCTCGTGCTTCTTCCGCGGTGTGGCGGCCGAGCGATTCGCCGTCAGAAACTCGGGTGCCACGGCGGTCGTCGAAGGTGTTGGCGACCACGGTTGCGAGTACATGACAGGTGGCCGTGTCGTGATCCTGGGCGGTACTGGACGCAACTTTGCTGCCGGCATGTCTGGCGGCATTGCCTATGTGCTTGACCTGGACCAGGATTTCCACTCCAAGATCAACATGGAGATGGTCGAGGTTGGCGATGTCACCGACCCGACCGAGGTCGCGTTCCTGCGTAGCCTCATTGAGGACCACCACCACTACACCGGATCTGAGCTGGCTGCGCGTATCCTACTCGATTTCAACCGTGCCCTTTCCCGCTTCGTCAAGGTACTGCCTGTGGACTACAAGCGGGTGCTCGAGGAAGAGGCCGAGAAGGCGGCGGAGGCTAAACGCGCCCAGTACAACTTGCCAATCGTGTCGGGTGTTCAGCATAAAAAGCGGAATGAGAAGGCGCCTAAGCTGCAGGACATTGAAGAAACCGTCGGGGACCACGCAGCTGAGAAGAAGCGCGCGCTTGTCCTGGACAAGACCAAGGGCTTCATGAAGTACCAGCGAAGGTCGGAAAAGTACCGCAGCGCGAAGACGCGCACCAAGGACTGGGCCGAGTTGTCGACTCGTCTTGATGAGGATGAGCTCAAGTACCAGTCGGCGCGCTGCATGGACTGCGGTGTCCCCTTTTGCCAGTCGGAGACGGGATGTCCCATCTCCAACATCATCCCCAAGTGGAACGAGCTCCTGTTCGCTGAAAGATGGCAAGACGCACTCAACAGGCTGCTGATGACCAACAACTTTCCCGAGTTCACGGGCCGCGTATGCCCTGCTCCCTGCGAGGGTGCTTGCGTCCTCGGCATCAATGAAGACCCCGTCGGCATCAAGTCGATTGAATGCGCCATCATCGACCGCGGATTCGAAATGGGCTGGATGGTCCCGCAACCTCCCCAAATCCGCACGGGAAAGACAGTTGCCGTGGTCGGCTCTGGACCCGCCGGTTTGGCCGCCGCCGACCAGCTGAACCGGGCTGGTCACAAGGTCACCGTCTACGAACGTGCCGACCGACCGGGCGGCCTGCTGATGTACGGCATCCCCAATATGAAACTCGACAAGCGCATTGTCAAGCGGCGTACCGATTTTATGGAGGCTGAAGGGGTCGTCTTTGAGTGCGGCGTCGCCGTCGGCGAGGAAGGGCAGCCGAGTTTGGCCGACCTCCGGGCGCAGAACGACGCCGTCATCATCGCGACGGGTGCGACTGTGGCGCGCGACCTCCCGATCAAGGGCCGGAATCTCCAGGGCATCCACTTCGCCATGGAGTTCCTGCACAAGAACACCAAGTCGCTGCTCGACTCGGAACTGGCGGATGGCTCGTACATCTCGGCTAAGGACAAGAACGTCATCGTGATTGGCGGTGGCGACACGGGCAACGACTGTATCGGCACGTCGGTGCGGCACGGGGCCAAGTCGGTCATCAACTTTGAGCTGCTGCCGCAGCCGCCCCCACAGCGCGGGCTCGACAACCCGTGGCCGCAATGGCCTCGCATCTACCGGGTGGACTACGGCCATACGGAGGTGCAGCAGCATATGGGCAAGGATCCGCGCGAGTTCTGCATCATGTCGGAGGAATTTGTGGACGACGGCAGCGGGCGTGTCAAGGGTATCAATACGATCCGGGTCGAGTGGACCAAGTCGCCGTCGGGAGGCTGGGACATGAAGAAGCTGGAAGACACACGGCAGTTCTTCCCCGCGGACCTGGTGCTGCTGTCGATGGGCTTCCTGGGCCCGGAAGAGCGGATCCTTGGCGATGGGATCGAGAAGGACGCACGCAAGAACGTCAAGACGGCGCCGGGCAAGTACAGCACCAACATGGAGGGCGTGTTCGCGGCGGGCGACTGCCGGCGCGGACAGTCGCTTATTGTTTGGGGAATCAACGAGGGCCGGCAGGCGGCGCGCGAAGTCGACATGTTCCTGGAGGGGAACACCAATCTGCCGGTTACTGGTGGTATTATCAGGCACGCGACCGAGGAGATTGTCGGTCTCCAAACCCAGGTGGTGGCGGCGTAATTCCAGGAGAAAGAGAAAGAACAAAGTGATCTCTCGGGCCCAGGGGAGGACGGGGACAACTGGACTGGATGTCGAAGAGTTCCGTTGGGCGACCTGTCTCCCCTCTCGGCATGGGACCATTTACGAAGGGGGATGGGAGGGATATAGAGATGAGTTTCACCAGGTGTGGAGGTATACCAGGTATTTCCAAGGGTTCGGGGAGTAGTTCGGGCCATGTTTGTTCGGGGGACGGCTGATGATACCTACCGCTTTTCAGTCCAGATTTTGGCGCTCGCACCGGAGGGGAATTGTAAAAAGGGGGGTGGTTGATATCGCATAGACGGTTCCTGCATGAGCTGCGTGTTTTCACGATGTTGCGGGCATGGAAAGAAGGGGGAAAGAAGGGAAGAAGCGCTCGGCGTATTTCTATTGATTGTTTATTATTTTCCTGCACTCCTGGTTCGCTATTCGACATTGTGATGGCGAAATGGAAAGGTGATGCTACTGATACTTGAAAATATACGTCCCAAATCGTAGTCCATGGACGAGATACTGGGTGGGCCTTTTGCGGTTGACCTCGGTGAGACCCGTGATGCAGGCTCGGTGTGATGGGTTGGTGTCCACTTGCGTCATTCGATAGAGGTACTTTACTCGTTTGTACCGCGAATCAAGGAATCGGGAAATAATACGAAGTACTTCTGGTCTTGTAATCTTTTCGATGAAGCCATTGTAGTACGTAGGGTGCGTACAACGAATGTAATGAGGAATGTACGAATAATTGCGCTTGCATTTAGGAGAAGCTAGTTTGTAGGCAGGTATGAAGGCTCTGACCTCTAATTGGTCAGACATACGCGACATCACGCACGTGGGGCTGCTGTACCATCTGATAGGTCAATTCACTGGTGTACGAAGTATTTCGTAAGCCAAGAACATGAGGACCCGCACCTAGGTACCGTTTTCGAGCTCTGTACGCAGCCACTGTACAAGCCTATAGCAACGTCCTACAGCCACTGTAGTTTCGCAGTTGCGGGGGCCGTCCGAGGCTCTGTACACCACTGTACGTGTAGCTTAATTTGTACAGCGTTAGCAGATGATCCGTTTTTCTCTCCTTCAACATCGCCCTTGACCCTTCATCCCACACTTTCCACACACTTCCACGATCATTTTTCCCTGAATTCGGACGCCAGGTTAGCATACGTCCTGTTTAACCGCCGGGTCCCTATCGAGCTGGACGTTCCAGTCGGCCACTCCAGCTAGAGGTCAACCACCTGCTATCGCCATCCGCCCTTCCCACCGCCGGTAACGAATTGACCCGCGAAAGCGGTCAGAAAGAGCTAGAGGGAACCAGAAGATCACAATGAGGTTCGGCAGGACATTGCGAGAGTCGATTTACCCGCCGTGGAAAGACAAGTATGTCGACTATGCGAAGCTCAAGGTTTTACTGCGGGACGACAAATACGAGGAAGATGACACCCCCTGGACCGAAGAGGACGAGAACCGCTTCTGCGATGAAGTGTTCAATACCCAACTCGAAAAGGTTGCCGAGTTTCAAACCCAAGTCCTTTCCAGCTTGCGCGATCGTATCGAGGCCGCTTTCGACAAGCTCAAGGAGATGACTCCGGAGGACGGCACCCTACCCAAGAACGACGTGTCCCAGCAGAACCTGAAGGAGCTCGAAGCCGAGCTGGACGCCATCACAAATGAGCTCTCCGAGTTGAAGAAGTTTGGCAACATCAACTACACGGCCTTTTTGAAGATTGTCAAGAAGCACGACCGCAAGCGGGGCGAACGGTACAAGGTCCGCCCCATGATGCAGCTCAGCCTCGCCCGTCGCCCCTTCAACTCGGAGCAGGCCTACACCCCGCTCCTCAACAAGCTGTCGATACTGTACTACGCTGTCCGCCAGCAGCTCGACCATTCGGGCGAAGACGCCTCTCCGCCCGACCTTCAGAGCAACTCCGAGACGCACAACGGCGAGCGCTACTCGGCACACAAATTCTGGGTCCACCCCGACAACCTCCTCGAGGTCAAGACGCACATTCTGCGCCACCTCCCCTCCCTCGTCTACAGCGAGCAGTCGGCCAAGGAGCTCGACGCCGCCAGTGATCCGACCATCACCTCCCTCTACTTCGACAACGACCAGTTCGACCTGTACACCAACAAGGTCAACCGCCAGTCGCCCGGCGCGTCCACCTTCCGCGTCCGTTGGTATGGCCAGCTGTCGGCCAAGTCCGAGATCAACATTGAGCAGAAGACCATGGGCGAGCAAGGCATGAGCGAGGAGCGAAAGTTGATGCTCAAGGAGAAATACGTCAAGTCCTTCCTCGACGGCGAGTACCAGATGGACAAGGCGATCCAGAAGCTGAAGCGCCAGAGCGCCCGCTCCGACACGGACATTGCGGCCTACAAAAAAACCGTGGGCACACTGCAGGACTTTGTCCGCAGCAGGTCGCTGCAGCCCGTCGTCCGCGCCAACTACCTCCGCAGCGCGTTCCAGAAGCCTGCCGACAGTCGGGTCCGTATCTCTCTCGACACCGACGTCGCTTTCATCCGCGAGGACACCCTCGACCGCAGCCGGCCGTGTCGCGATCCGGCGTCGTGGCATCGCACCGATATCGATAACCGCAACCTGACCTATCCCTTCGAGGACATCAACCAGAGCGAGGTGTATCGCTTCCCGTATGCCATCCTGGAGATCAAGCTCCGGGAGGGCGTGCACCGCAAGCGGCCGGTCTGGATCCAGGACCTCATGTCGTCGCACCTCGTGCACCCGGTGCCGCACTTTTCCAAGTTTGTGCACGGCGTGGCCTCGCTCTTTGAGGACTACGTCAACAACCTCCCCTTCTGGCTGAGCGACCTCGAGGGCGACATCCGCAAGGACCCGCACCAGGCGTACGTCGAGGAGGAGCGCCGCCGCAGCCAGCGGGCCGAGGCCGAATTCGCCGTCGGCAGCTTCCTCGGCAAGCCCGTCTCGGCGCCGCGGGGACCCTCGCGCAGCTCGCCCGTCAGCCAGTCATACCTCACCGACCGCATGGCCGCCGAGTCGAGCGCAAGACACAGCCTTGCGCCGACGGAGACGGTGGAAGAGGGCGGCGAGTCGGCACGCGAGGTGACGGAGGGGGAAGAGAATGGCGGCGGCGGCGGCGACGGGGGGCTGCTGGGCCGGCGAGGAAGAGGACCCAGAGGCTACGGAGGCACGCTGTCATCGCTGGTCCCCGGGTTCTCGCTGTCGCGGTACTCGCGTGCGCGGCACGACCGCGCGCAGCCGCTGCCGGAGGGGGTGGTGGAGCCGACGGTGTGGATCAAGAACGCGGGCGAGCTCAAGATTGAGCCCAAGGTGTGGCTGGCCAACGAGCGCACGTTTGTGCGGTGGCAGCACATCAGCGTGCTCCTCGGCAGCCTGGCGGTGGGGCTGTACTCGGCGGCCGGCAGCGACACGGTGGCCGCGGCCATGGGCGTGACGTACATTGTCATTGCCGTCTTCGCCGGGGGGTGGGGCTATGCCATGCAGCGCCGGCGGCGGCGGATGATCATTGAGCGCAGCGGGAAGGACTTCGACAACATGTTTGGGCCCGTCGTGGTCGGCATTGCGCTGTTGCTTGCCCTCGTTATGAACTTTGTGTTTGCGGTATGTTGCTTTCCCCTGTGGTATTGTCGGGATGTTTTGCATTCTAATCATTCTTTACAGTACCGACGGGCATTCGAAAAGTGGCGAGAGGATGATCACGCGCTTTCCAACTTTACGTTGGAGGAGGGTGCGATTACCGAGGAACTGTGATGTGATGGGCTGGTCTTTCAAGTTGAAGAGTTGGATATTCGGAATGGTGGCGTACGGGCCTAGAGAGCGGATCAACGATTGTCTTGCATTGTTTTCAACTGATATGCTGTGAGCAGGTTATAGGGTGCGCAGATTGGACGGTCAGACTGAATGAGGCCGAACAGGATGTTGTAATTTCCTGTATATTTATAATATCATGGCATCCTCTCTATCTATCCTGGGCGGCTCAACCGCCATAACCAACAGCGTCGATGATAATCATATAATTTCGCCGGTCAGTCTCCTCAGCCGCTGCAGACGACAACGAGAATACAGCCCACTCCCCGAGATACGAATACCGAGATACTGGTCAACGTGTGGGACTGCGCAGCCAATGAGAAATACGACCGTTGCGGCGGAATGGAGGAACTTGGTGATTGTATCTTTATAAGGCTGAGTAGCAGATCCAGTACGTACTGTACGTATATGTACAAGAAAGATACATGGAATATACCATCCACGGTGATGAGCAAAGTATCTGACGTCTTTTGACAGCCCTGGCCATCCCATAGCATGGACCACCAAGAACACCACAGGTAGCTGGCATGGCGACCTTGGCCTTCTCTCTTCATCACAGCTGGAAGAGGAAGGTTGTGAAAAAACCCACCCTTACCAGCAGCACGGCAGCCTCAATGACGCTTGCCAAAGAACCCCCGGTCCATATCAACCTGGCCGGCCACCCACATCGGCCACTGGTTGTACATCTGGTGTTCCCCGTCGACGCGCTTGTTCAGATGCCGTAGCCACCGGTTCATCCCTTCCTCGACCCCTTCCTTGGGCGGCGGCGTCTTCATCCGCGCCCCCCATTCCCGGTCCGTGATGGACCCCATGATCATCTTACACGCGAGCCAGTGGCACGCCAGGAGAATCATCGTCTGGTTGCGCAGGTCGATGAGGCGCTGGAATTTGTCGTGCGGCATGTTGATCCACCACCCGTATTGTTTCTGGAGCTTCTGGTATGCTGCGGCGAGGGAGGGAGGACAGTGTCAGTGTTCTGTGCCGAGACAGAAGGCAAAGAAGCTCACCTTCCCACGAAGACGTGTACAGCGTCTGCGCCATATCCAACAGCAACCCGTGATATTCAAACTGCACCTCTTCCACACACAGCGGGCGCAGGCTCTCGATCGAGGCCACCGCACTGTCCGTCCACTCCCTGCGAATCGGCGGCAGGCCCGCCATGAGGGGTTCCAGCGCATTGGTCGCGCCGTCGTCCACGAGGTTGCGAAAGATGGGCCGTATCCCTTTGGTCCACATCTGGAGGGCCACCACGATGATGCCCCGGATGAAGGCCATATACTCGGGCATGCCGTCCTCGAACGTCACCGACTGGAAAGAGAGCGCGAAGCACGTCGCGATCAGGGCGTTGGCCTCCTCGTGCGTCGTGCCGCGCCTCGACATGTCCGCCACGGCCTTTTTGACCGCCCTGATGGCCTTCATCCGGTGCGTCACCGCCAGCGGCATCAGCGACGCGTCCTTTTCCGCCAGGTCGCATGCCGACAGGCCTAGGATGGCGTGCATCAGGTATTCGTGCTATCTCCAACTCAGCATATGACCCCTTGCGACGAATCGTAGGTAGTATTGCATGACCGGGGACATCTATGCGTGAAAAGACGCTTACGGAATGGGACAAGCATGGAATCTCATGGGTCCAGACGGTCTCGTTGCCCAGGGGGTGAGCAGGATAGCATTGGAGCAGAAAATGTTGGAGAAACCGCATGTCCTGCAGACTGAACAGCGGGATTTGATGGTGTGGCTTGTAATGATGTACGCATCAGCACAGACGGGCCATGATGATAGCGGTTACAAGTTCGAAAGACGCACCTGGTGCACAATCTGAACCAGGCTCGGGTACTCGCATTGCAAACCCGTCTTGATGCAATGGCCGCAAGCAGGCCGCGTCTCCTGACACTAAGATGAACGGAATCGACCATGCCAAGTTAGCCAGCCTCCCCAGAAATATGACAATAGCCGGCAGGGACTTGTAGGGACTTGAAGGGGCATGTTCTTTAAATTCATCTCACAAGGTACCTTGATACGCCTTCGCTTGCAGTTGTAGCAGCCTCGTCGACTCTTTGTATGGCCCCTCCTCTCCATTCTCACTTTCCGCCCTGTCGCCTCGGTCCTGGCCAGTTCCGTGCTGCTTCCATTGCCAGCGCCAGCGCCAGCGTCAGCACCAACGCCAGCGGATCCCTGCCCCCAGCCCGGCGCCGTCGACATGTATCGTCCAGATCCCCCCTCGGACAGTGTCACGTTGGAGTAGGCCTCTTCGATTCCGAGGTTGGCCTCCTCATCCTGAAGGAATGTGGAGTAGGTAAATTCACTCAATGTTGGCTGCGACACGAGCAGCGACGACTGTTGATGTGTCGATTCCATGGCTATACAATGTAGAGCTTCACGGCGAGTTGGAGGTTGCCTAATAATTGACAAAACTGCCCATGCCTGGTCTGTTCCAAAGGATCAAGTAGTCACGTGAACTCCCTACCGGGCTGTGTGACGGACCATGTAATCATCGCTCTCACCTCCGCATGGAGATGGAAACGCGCCGATCATGGGTTCGACACGGGTTGGCGTGCGTGATTGGCCAGCAGCTCGAATCGCAGCCCGAAGGAGAAATAAGATCAATGAACCGTCAAAAAAAATTGCTCCAGCCTTACTGTCACAGACTCGAGACCTGGGAGAGCTTGGCTGTTCATTCTCGGCATCATAGATCAGGCTGACCGTCGCAAGCGATGGAGCAGGTTAAATGGGAGCTGACTGTTATCCCTTGGTGTTTTCTTCCATCTGCCACGAATTGAGACAACATGATCCTCGCCGCGTTTGCGTCACCATGGTCGGAGACTGCGTACATACTCGTGTGTAGCCCGCCTACGTTGACAGATTAATACCTACTCTCGTGTCTTTTTGGTGGAAGCAGATTTGCGAACAATACCGACTGCCCCACTCCATCCAGGTAAGTTACCTTACGTAACAGCCGACGCTTCGCAGTGCGGGGTCGGCACGGATTATCAAAACACCGGGTGACTGCTTATGTCGACTACGAAGTTTCTAGCGCCTTTCCCTAGAAGACTAAATTCGAGTTCGCGCTTGAACTATTTGCCGATAGTCTACTCCGCGCCCACGTTTTCTATTGTCGCACTTTCTCCAGGCCACAGCTGGTATTTGCCAAACGATTGGTCGACATGGTTCGTGGTAATTGTTCATAGCCAATGGCTGCGAGAAGGAATGAAGCGCGCGCAAGGCTCATCGTGGTCCGAGTTTCAACCGCTTCCAGGGCTCTTGTCGGCGTATCCAGCTCGCTGCAGTCATCAGTCATCTCTCGTCCTGTGGCTTACATTCATGTCATTTTCTGTGAATAATAACCTTCTGCGGCCAGTACCTTTATCACAATGAGCTAGGCGGCGTTTGTCCCAAGCAAACAGGACAATCCCCCCGGCCTTGAACGAGCGCTAATAATAGAAATAATGGTTGATATTGTGTCGGATCTGATGGTGAGGTCCGTCCCTGACACGAGATGGGCATGTCTTGAACAAAAGGACGTTACAGGCTTGAATCAAGGATAATCTATATTGCGTCTCGCCAAGTAGTCGCTTTGAATCTTGACCTCTGGTGAAGACTGCAGAAAATGGCGTCAGAAACCTCCGTTTTCGAGGGCCGCTTCCGTGGGATACAAAACTACTGCATACAGCTTGGGGAGCTTGGGAGCCAGCATCCGTCTGCGAAACGACGACACGAATGGATGGCAGTACACATTGCATTTCGTTGGCCAAAGCAGAGCTCGCAGAACTTGGTGCCCCCCATTCATTGACGCCATCAATTCCGTCTCGTTTGGCAGCAAATGACGACGAGAGAAATCATGCTGTAACCACCTTTGTACAAACACTGAGGTTGTATTTCCGCAGATCCCTTTCTTCATCAGGACCGATGATGTCGACAACTCCTCCCGGTACCAGGTGCCAGGTAGCGTTTCATGCTGCCAAGGTGTCAGAATGCCGAGTACCACGGCTCAAGCTCATGGGTAGAGGAGAGAGCAACTCCAAGCACACTATTACGTTGTACTGTTTGTTCCTTTCCTGTCCATTTTGCTTTTGCATCTTTGCGTAGGCTAACGGGGAATTACTAGATAGTTCGGACAAAGTGTTTTTAGTATGAACAATGTGGCGGGGTTTTGAGGGAGCTCATTTCGCTTAATTCCGTCCGCCGTTTCACCAACGCCTCGAGTTTTCACCGGGCCCTCGCCCCCAACAAAGGCCCCAAACGAATCCTTTGTTCGGACTTTCCCCTCCAGCATTCCATCTGTTGTCACACAGTGAGACTACATCAAACGCCCTGCCAGACTGGATGCCCCAAAACCTTTCCTTCTCCCTCGACCCTGTCCGAGGAATTCGGCTGACGATGCCCAGGCCCGAGGTCAAAAGACGGCGGACCCACGCAAGTATGGTCTAGAACAGAATGGGAGCGGGAAACAGAGCAGGCGGCTCAACATGCTGGGTTTCTATTAACGGCCACGGCCCAAGCACGATGGGGCCACACCGCAATCTGACCCTCTGGTACAGAGTCGGTGTAGCTACATACCCATGGCAGTAGAGACGTGCCCTCATGGCGGAGAACTTCCAACGCCGAAGCTCGCTGTGCGGCCAGCGAGTCGGGGCGACACACGGGGCGGTTTCAAACAAATCATCAATGTCTGAATGGGCCTACCATTGTTCGCCAGCAGAGCCTGAAGGGCTCACAGCGGCATGGGACATTGGACGCTAGCGCCTGTCGGGTTACGGGCCACGAGACAACTCAGACTTCTTGGCCGACAGACCACGCAGGTCGTGTTTCTCTTCCGGAGCAGCTGAACTACGACGTACAACGTACAGTCATAACTCCCTTGCCCACGGAACCGTCCGGAGGAACAAGGAAAAAGGAAAGAACAGCAACCGGATAACGTAATGGTGAGGTGCTCTGCCATCCACTTTGGGAACTACAATGTTCCAAAGCAAAAAAAGTGTTGCTTCTTGCGGTAAGGCAGGCGGGTCGAGGCCAGCAAGACATCGAGAAACATGTTTCCTCAGGGGCCTCCCCTGCCCACGATCGCTCGTCTGTGCTGCTGGCGCTGCTGGCATTTAAGGCTTCGCGGTCTGGGCTTCCGACCACTGCAGGGGTAACAGTTCGGTACCTGATCAGGCCCTGCCGGAAGTCCCACCCAATGCCCTTCCATTGGGCACCGGAATCCTCGATGAGCCTGTGTTCCTGGCGTTCCTGGGCTACGTTCCTTCCGATCCCACCTGCGCTAAATAAACAACGCATCGGACCAGGGGCAGGGCAGGGGCAGGGACAGGGGTAGGGGTGTCAGGTCAGGCCACACGGCAAGACCTACCAGCACACAACCTCCCCCGCTCCTCCCCACCTTGAACTCCATTCACCGAACAATGAACACTCGTACAAGTCACACTATCCATGGGGCTACTGTACTTCTACTTCTCTTAAAACCTCCCCTGGGACCCCCAGGTCAGCGTCCTCCTCGACTTGCTACTTCCCTTCCTTCTCACCATCCACCGGCTTGCCGCTCCTTTTCCCACCCATTCCCACCCATTTTCATTCTTTTCTTCACTTCATTTCACGGTCGCCAGTCTCGACCCTTCGCAGCTAGTCTGCCTGTTGTCCAGCTTGCCTCGACACCCGCATCCTTTCCCTGCACACTACATTCCTTTCCGTCTTTGATAGACGCAACAGAACAAAGGAGCCAGCATCCCAAAATAAACAGCAACTGGCCCACAGTCCCTTCCTTGCTTCGATCTAGATTTGCGGACAACAAACAGGCCACACCCACTCTGTCGTTTCTTTGAGACTCTGTGTGTGTGTACCTTTCGACCTCCCCCGGATATCAGGCACTCGAGTCCCAACTTCGTTGCCACTTCGATTTCAACACACCTCAACGCTCCTGCCTTCTCACCATCAACCGCTCTCGCACACCATGTTCGCCAAGCAAACCGCCGCCGTTCTGGCCTGCCTCGCTCTCGCGAAGGAGGCTGGCGCCTTCAACGTTCACCGTCACTTGCACAATGTCGAGCGAGATATCGCCTACACGCACACGAGGACCCACGTAGTCACTGAATGGGTCACTGTGACCGTCACCGCCGGCCGGAATCCCCATCCTACGCCCAACGCTCCCGCTCCTGCTGCCGCTCCGACCACTCTCATCACCCACGTCGCCCCTGCCCCTCCTGCTCCTTCTGCTCCGTCGGTTGAAGAGCCTCAGGTGGACGAGGGCCATTATGAGCAGAGACCCTCGCCGAATCCGGCACCCGCTCCCGCTCCGGTTCCCGTTCCTGCGCCCCAGGTTGATGCGCAGGATGACAGGTCCAACTCGGCCGATCAGCCCGCTCCTTCCTTCGGCGGCTCCAACACTGGTGCCGGCAGTGGTGGCAGCTCTTCCGCTCCTAAGCGCGGCTTCGCCTACAACGACGCCCACCTTGTCGACAACTTCTACAGCGGCAGGAACAGCGACTCCAAGTTCGGGTGGGCCTGGAACTGGGACTCGCGCGATAACGGCCTCGCCCAGTCTCTCGAGTTTGTCCCCACTCTCTGGGGGCCCATCGACATCCATACCAGCCGCTGGAAGGACAACGTCGAGACCATGATCGACAGTGGCTCCACCCACGTCTTTTCCTTCAACGAGTGCGATATCGCCTCTCAGTGCAACATGGGCGCCTGGGCCGCCGCCGATGCCCACGTCAAGTGGATGAACCCGTACGCCGGTCGGGTCAAGATCGGCTCTCCCTCGGTCTCCAACAGCAACATTGCCGGCCAGGGCCTCGATTGGCTCCGGGATTGGGTTGACGCCTGCAAGACCAAGGGCTGCGCTTACGACTTTTGCAACGTCCACTGGTACTCTCCCATCGAGGCCACCGAAACCCTCTACGACCACATCAAGGAGGCCGCCCGCATCTGTGGCAAGCCCGTCTGGCTGACCGAATTCGCTCCCCTGAGCAACGACGACGGTGCCGTGTCGGCCTGGCTCGAGGAGAACCTCCCCCGCCTGGACGACCTCGACGAGCTGGAGCGCTACTCGTACTTTATGGTCAGCAACGGCAACCTCGTCAACGGCAACCGCCTCACCGGTGCTGGCGAGGCCTACGCCTCGGCATAACTTTGCTGCCCGCATCGCACACAGCCCGCAGATATATAACCGATTTGGTTTTCACTTTTTCACTTCTTTGTACATATATCCACTTTATCCTTTCATTTCAGCATCGCTGCTGTTTCTGGCGCGGGCCTTCATTCTTTTTTCATCTTTTTTCCCGCAACCAGATGTTTTCTTTAGGGGGTGGACGGAACGGAGATGCAATGTCGTCTTCCGTTCCGGGGTTTGGGGTAACTTTTTCTCATGACGAACACATAGACGGACCGGTACAGGAAATAGGGGACACATCAACGGCCTGGGGTACAAGTCCAGGTTAGGACTCGGGAAACGACAGGGACTGCATGTTCCCATGACACGAGGGGTACGAAGAAAAATCTGAATGAACATTTTACGAACAAGGCGTATGAGGAATGCACGGGTAACGTAACGCACATGCAATACAAGAGACCATCATGTCCTCTGCTTCAAATGCCACTCTGTGACCTACAGTATCTCCGAATTGAGTATCGTGAACCATGTCCTGCAGTTGACAGGCATCGGCTGTAGCCGCTGGGGAGATGACGATCTGCGCCTTTAACGTCTCGGTTATCGAATTCGAATCCTCGACAGCTAATTTCACGGATCGCTCCGAAATTGGTTTCCCTATTGGTACGAGGTTTTCCGGGATGATCCACTCTCATTTCGGGCGAGACGCCGGGACGGATGGAAGCGAAATGAAACGCACTGTCAACTTGGGCGGCTGTCCGGGTCTCTGGAAACGGCCAAGATCTACCAATACTTGCTGGGTTGATGAAACGAGCCAAGTCGACAGGGCCCAGTTGGGCGCTTATTTCTAGCGCCAGAGCAACCCCACGATATACCGCTGTTCAAGATGATCGAAATAGATCTTGAAACGATTTGGATGCTTGTTTGCGCTTCATTCATTCCAGTCGGCGGCGGCTCACAGGCAAACCTCGCCGGTCTACCTGCCACTCGAGACAAGTTTGCGGCACCATAATCAAAACAACGCCTCAGGAGACTGACGGAATCTTGCTACTGTTCTCTTTGAGCTGCCGGTGTTTCGCCCAAGTCGTCCGAATGCATCAGCCTCTGCGCGTTCTTCTCATTGCACAGCCAATCATGCCACTTCGTATTCCATGGCCCAATCTGGCACTGAAGCCGTGATCCTAGGACCCAACGATCCAACTATTCCGTGCCCCCACATATCCGGAAGACCTCGCCGGTCCGGATAAGTGGGGGCGTGACACGGGTACGGTACGGAGTAGATCCACAATACCCCAGTGTGCCAACAGTGTGGAACGGAACCAAGCTTCCTGACGACCTTCCCCCGTGCACAATTGTCAGATCATTATTCCCTGCAGCCAGGTGTGGAATGCCTATAGATGGTACGTATTTCCGCATGAAATACCCTTTGATCACAGACTGACCTTAATTTCGCAGGACGAACATTATATCAGACTTCTTTGCTTCCAAGGCGAAGTATACCAGAGAGGAATGAATTCAAGCATACCCCAGAGGCACTGAAGCTTCGCGATATGGAAGGAATATAGGTCAGGTCCTGGATTGAAAGGCAGCTGGGTTCTTCCCTCCCGCATAGGATACTCCCCTACGAATACTAGGCAGTGAAAATGGGCTAGCAGGCGAAGAAGGGTGAACTCTTGCTGTCGGCTGCGAACCAAAGTTTGCGTGATGGAGTAAGGGGTTCTCCTTCCGAATCATCGTCCTCTGCTTAGCCAAGGTACCAGCTCGCCCCTTCGTGGAGCAAGATTCGGCAGGAATGGGGCTGCAGGACAAGTTGCAAGCAAGGTGTAAGGTGCGACCGAGTCTGCTGAACAAGCAGACATCCCTTCACCATCATGGACGTCGACGTCTTTACACATCGTGAACTCGGCCGACCTCCTGGGCAAACATGACAACAACAAGTCTCCTCCACAGTATTCTACCTGTTGGTTTCTTTACATCCTCGGTTTTGCTGTCTTATTTCTGTCTTATTTCTACTCCCGAGATGTCTCGAGTCAACATTCTCAACTTGCCCGAGGAGATGCTACGATTGATTTTCGGTCAATTTCAAGAGCGCATCGAGACTCGCCACGCCCGCAGCCCCAGACGCCCGCTTCGACTCCCCGGCGACGACTCACGCCCACCGGCCAACTTGGAGACCATCCAGAACCTACGCCTCGTCTGCCGGCACTTCAACCTGGTCGCCTCGTATTTTCTCTGTACAGTCCTGCGCATACGGCTCAGCGAGGCGTCTCTGAAGAATGCAGTCAACCTCTGCCGGAACGCCTCCATCGCCGATGGAATCCGCGGCATAACCATTCTGCTGGGCTACCGCCCATCGACGTTTGCCCATGACGGCGCGCGCTTCTACGAACACTGGTCGTTGGAACTTGGCCGAATCTACCATCGCTGTGAAGAAGACATCGAGTCGTTGCCCCCCGGCCTGGCATCAGAAGACCCCCATGACCCGGCCACGTACATTCAAGGACTGACTCAATACCTACAAGAATACGAAACCGTCATGGTAGCCTGGCAAACCCTGATGGATTCGAATCCCATGAACGAGAAAAGTCATATTGCGTATCAGGATGCTCTAATCCGGAGTCATTCTATGTACCGGGAGATGCACGTGGAACAGCTCCGGATGATCACGGACATGTCATTTGCACGCGCCATCGCCGGTATCATTTTCCGGTTGGGACGCCCAGTTTCTCTAACGTTCGTCGACCACGAAGACGTCTTTGACGGCATGACCCTCCAAAGACCCGAGCGCGTCTTAAAGGACCCCCAGGTGCTCTCGCACGCCATGGTGCTGCCGCAATCTTGGCCAGTCATCGGGAAATCGTTGGGGCCAGAGGAGTTTGTGCCAGGCCGTATTATCGTCGACCTGATGATTTCCATTTACAGAACTGGTGCGACCGTCCAGTCGCTGGACATTGGCTCCATCCCGACATGGCAAGACTTTTCCCAGATGTGCGGCGAGGCACTGCGGGGTGCGAAATGGCTGAACTTTGCGAAAGCGTGCCAGGGGCTGCGAGTGTTGCGCTTCGGATTCCACCCCGTCATGCCTCTCCCGAACTACGCCCCGGCCGTAGACAAAACGTACCTCAACAACTCCATCGGCGCCATGCTCGCCAGCCGGGACCTGGAAGACATTGCGCTCGACATGAGCAGTTACCGTGCGATGGGCAATATCCACTACCGCCTAGGTGCGATAGTGCATGTCGCCGATTGGCCCCGCCTCCGACGTCTTCACATTGTGAGTGTCGGCCTTGATCGGCGCCAACTCGAATCCTTCTGCGGTGCACTCGGCACTCGCCTGGAGACTCTGATCCTGGAGGATATAGTTCTATTTGGCGGGCGTTGGTCTGCTGCTCTAGACGTATTACGGCGCAAAGTGGCACCTCAATGCAGAGCCGGCCGCGGCAGGGTGCGCCTTACTAGACTGGCGGGCGGCGAGTTTGGTTACGGGGGGCCAACGATGCCCGGGTATCTGAGTATAGTTGAGCTGGCGCGGCGGTATATCGCGGGCGAGGGCGAGGATGAGAACCCACTGTCAGCGGTAACAGCCTAGTCAACAGCGAGGGGCAGCGCATAGTTGGGACACCTCAGCGTCTTTCGGTTCGTCATAGCATTTTGATATAGCGTTAGAAGGTTCTCTTGAGCTTCGCAAGACTACCGTCTGCATCGTGAATAGATGAGTTACAGCGCGACCCAGATAAGACACCCCTGACCGGAGACCAATGTTTGCCCCCCGCCGCTGAGAAAGGAAACGCCATGTAATGCTGCCCAGACCGTGCGACCGTATTGTATGGGATGTCTGTCCCCCGTGTCCCCCGGACCTGAATATTTCAGTGGTTCCCTGTTGCCCTTTACCAAGCGCTGCTGTGTCATTCGCATCGGCCCAACCCCGGGCCGGTAAATGCACCCATTTTTTGTTTTGAATAAAATAAAATAAAATCTGCGCCCTCTCGTGGGGTAAGATGTGGCGTGGCGGAACAATCTGTCCCGCGTCGTTACTTTGGACGTTTGTTAGGCGTCCTCCTTTTTCATGTTCGTGATGAACTGCTGACCGGCAAGATGCCAGGCCTTACACCAGGACCGGTGACAATCACGGCCCATCCCCCTGTCCCTGAGGCCCGGTTCGGATTCGAAACTTGTCCCGCAGCTTGTCTGCAAGCTTGGAACGGCGCCTCCTGGCATCGGCGTCGTGCTCCGACTCGGCGCCGTGTACTCCGCCTTGGACTTGTTGCTCGGTCCGGTACTGCCTGAGTACCTGGATCCGCTCCTCGACAGACGCATGCCGTAGCCTGTGAAGGTCGGGGAAGCGCGATGTCCTCTGGCGCCCGTGGGCCGCCTCGTGATCCTGGCTGTTCAGCTCTAGTGGCGGAGGCAATGCCGTCTCGTCTCTCATGTCGTCCTCGGAGCCATCGTTGTTCCTTGGCCGAAGGTCCAGCCGGCTGCATGGCGCGTCAGTAACAGGAACGGGTCAATGAATACTGCAAGAGTGTGGGGCAGAAGGGAAAACGAGTGGTGGCGCACCAGAGAGGGCATGTTCCCGACACGTTAATCAGCCAAGGATCGATGCATGGAGGGTGGAATTTGTGGTTGCAAGGCAACACCCTGACGTCTTCGCCCAGTTTGAAGTCGTCGGTGCAAATCGAACAGCCCATGGTCTGGCTGTCCGCCGTAGTTGCGCCAGGGGGGGTCGTCGTCCATGCAGGTCTGCCGGTCGCGGGGGTCGCGGTTGCGACAGCGGGCTCGGCATCGATCGTATGCTCCTGGGTGACTACGGCTTCCCGTCTGTCTCCCTTGTCCCATTCCTCTGCCGGGGTAGCATCGGAATCTGTTGCTCGATTCCGCGGCCGGTGATCAATCGACGCACTCTCCAATTCCAGATTGGGGTCGGGCTTAGCGGGTCCGGGATCGCCGAATTTGACGATGGGAAGAGTCTCCAGCACGGCGCGAGCGAGGCCCTTTGCGCGACTTTGCCGCGGTCGGCCGCCGTGCCCGCTGCGTGGTCCATACCGCTCGGGGTACCGGTGGGCACGGACAGCACCGGCCGCTATGATGATCAAAAAGAGCAGCGTGATGAGGCCTGTTATGCTGTAGAGGATGCTCATGGCGACGGCCGAGTCGCCGCCCTTGGGCTCTTTCCTTTTCGAACCATCAGACGTGGCGTTTCCGGTGATGGTCACCTGAATCACCTCGGCCCCGTTCGTATTGTTGAGTATCTCGAAGGCTTGGGAAGCATCTCCGGCATCGGCCATGGTGAAGATGCTTTGGTAGGGGAGGTCCGAGCCCGAAAGGTGACACCAGTTTTCCACTGTGCTATACAGAACGATGGCCTTGGGTCGGTTCTCCATCAGGTCGATGAGCATTATGTCGGGCGTCGTGGGGCCCATGGATTCATCGGCATCGCATGATAGGTAGGCGATCTGGGACGGGTCGTTGATGAGATGGTAATTGGTCGCGTCGGCGACAACCATGACGCCCTCGATTCTTATGGCCTGTGTACCGATGGAGAACGAATTAGCCACAATACGTACAGCTACGGGACGAGCGTCAAGGGACAGTAGGCAAAGGGCAGGATTATACCCCGCGGGCCACCTCCGACTGGTGCAAGCCGAGGTTCTCGGTGGATGGTATGACGGTGTAATCAAGGGGCAAGACGTCGCCCCCCATGGAAGAGAGGGACAGCTGCATGGTTGAATCGGCGGCCCATGGTGGCACTTCGTTCTCGGGGCTGATGGAGGGGATCTGTGCCGCCACGACGGCGGCGCTGGCAGCCACCAAAAGAAGCTGGAGCGCCATTGTTTCTCCTCGCCCGCCCGCCCGCGGGAACGAGTGAGCGCCGGCGACGATCGACGTCGCGATGGCAAAGGACAATGAGAGCACTGCGTTATCGCCAAAGGACTGGATGAGGATTGGAAGGAACGAAGAGCCTCCGCAAGCTGCGGCGCAGGTTGGGAGGCAGAGCAACAAAAGGCTAGCGGTGGAGTGTCGAAGGTACTGACTGCTAGCTTGGGTGGGCAAGACGAGATGGAGATGGTACTTTTGTTGTCAGAGTCGGGGAGGGGAGCCAAGGTTGGCAGGCATCAGAAACAGCGTGGAAAACTCGTGCGGCAAGAACGGGTTTGTCTTTGTGAGTCTCGCATCGCACGGTGACGAACAGACCAGACAGTCGCACGAAACCGTCAAGCCGTCAAGCCCTCCCTACCTAGGTAGGTACGCACGGGAAGCTTGGCTCAACTCGATTGACAATCGTGGGATGATGCGAGCCAGCCGGCTAGACGCCAGGCTGAAAATGGCGATGGGTGCAGTGCGCAAGTATTTTTGTGATGGATCTACCCGTCCCGTTTTCTTTCCTTCCCGTGCCACGTCTTGTTTGTTCGTTATTCTCGCCCGCCTTGGGCAGTTATCGGGGCGTTTGAACCGTCTTCGCTGGGGCCAACGGGAGCCAGGCATTCGGCATAGGAAAGTCGTGTGTTTTCGATATTGTTTCAGGTGATGGACCGGCCGGAGGATTGATCGCCAGGCACAACTGTCGCGGGTTTGTTTTTGATCGACGTCAAGATGATTGACAGGAGGAGAGGAACCGCGTGGGCATGGCAGGTTACGCAGAAGCACAGCTAGACCGGAAATGTGCCTGACATCACACGAAAACGTGGAGCTGAAAAAAAAAAAAAAAGGTTGATAGGCTTCGCGGGACGTTCGTCGTTCGTTGTTCGTGGGAGAAGATCAGGAGTAAGGAAGAGCAGGAGAAGGCCCTGACACATCTGACCTGGGCCTGCCCATTGCTTGGAGTGGGGGAGTGGAGGGATGGGGAAGGGAGAGTGAGACTCCAGACTTGGGACGGATGAGGAGGCAAGACGTGGATGCATGGATGGCACGCCAATGCCAATGCCAATGCCAATGCCAGTGCCAGTGCCAATGCCCGGTGCTTGACGCCAAGCTGGAGCGGGAAAAGCGCCAATGATAGTTGATGACAGTGCCAAAACGATACCGAAAGCGCCTCTGGGCGTTGTTTTTGGTTTCCTTGGGTTCTCTTGGGGGTCTCTCTTGGCAGCCCTAAGGAGTATCTTGGCCCGGTCCCGGCCCAATCATCAAACACTTTCGGAGCAGCACAGGCCGGTTAAACTATCCATCCGTGCCGAGAGACTCAACACAGTCGCGTGTGACTTGACATACTTCAGAGTACTTGATGGATGGCGCTCGCAGCCTGTAAAATGAGAGTTTACAGAGCAGATGGTCAGCTTCCTAGGTACCTATAAAGTACAACGTACGGTACGTGTACAAATTTCACTCGAGACATTACGAAAGTACTGTACGGATACCAACCATATACTTCGTAGGAGCTTCTCATAGGTAAATAGCCCGTGGATGAAAAGAAAGAAAAGAATAAAAAAAGGAAAGGAAAACAAAATATGCGTAGATCGGCGATTCATTCTACTTTCTTTATTTTTACAAAGCCATCTATCTACCAACTCGCATATTTTATAAGCTGGCCCCGAACCATACAAAGTACACTCACTCATTGACTAATCCCCTTCTTACCTGTTCTAGTAATTGTCGGAAGATCCTTCAACTCGGCAGTCGGCACCTTGGCCCGGTTCTGGATATGCCAATCTCGGCCACTGGTGCAACATTCCATTGTCCTTCCGACTTCTCGTCGTCCCCTGCCCCTTGGAAGCTGTCCTCGTGATATCGTCGATATTGCCTCTGGTTAACCCGTCGGCTCGTGTTCCCTACTCGAACCCAATCGCCAACGCCTGGTCACGTCGGGTCGAGGCTTCAGTTGACTCGTCCCGAAACCACCAGTTGGCTCATTATCGTGGCACCCCACGTTTTTCATTCGCCATTCCCGAGTCGAAACAGCCAACATGTCTCTCATACATATATGCAATCGACATTCTCGCTTTCACGCTGCTTTCAGATGAAACGTCCCTTTTTGCAAAGAATCGGCCATCGGTGGCCCGTTGACATTGATCTGCTGGGGGCTGTAATTCTATGGAGTAACTCCCAAGTAGTCCTCCTTGGCAGTCCCAGAATTCACGGACAAAAGAGGTGAAAGACAAGGGGGAAAAAAGAAAAAGAAAAGGCCAGCGAAGTGGTTCTTCTCGTCTCTTACAATCCATTACCACGTCGGATCCGAAAACAACACTCAAGGTCTGGCATCCTCGCACGACAAGTACCCAAGGACATATTCCTGATACAAGCCGTGTTTGAGCCTCCATTGTCATTGCCGACCCAAATCCATCCTGATCGGCGTCCATCATGTGCAGAGCCGAGCTTCCGACACTCCCAGCGTGGCGTGACCACGTATGATCAGACTCAATCTCCTCTCCTCCGCTCTCTATATCCAATGCCTACAACGTGCTTCGATATACCTACAAGCAACCTTGAACAACACACATCATCCATTCCGAGCATGTCCTGATCTGAAACTGTCTCTTGTCCTTGAAGCGTGTCAACTCTCGCGAAATGAAACTCCTGTCAGCCAGTTCACTGTCCATGTAATACGTAGGAGTCCCCAAATTTCGAAGCCGCGGGAAAAGAAAACGGGGCACGAGATGCTACAGAGACGCAGCCAAAGCAGAACAGAGGGAAAAGAAGATAAAAAAAACCGGGAAAGACGGAGACAATACCCATCCCTGAAAGATGGAACCACCCATGGCTCGGAAGGCATGTCTCTAAATACAGCGGGCGACCAACACAGAGTGGCCATCATACTATGTGTATCGCCGTGCCAAGGATGGTGTCCGGGCCAGGCTCTACGCTCCATATGACCAGGGAGCCTGGGTAGATCCAGTGAAGTAGCAGGCGGAGAAAAAGGAAGAAGCCAAAGCAGGAGCAGGAGCTCGAATGGGAGCTAGGTCTACGGCCAGCGCACTGTCGCGCATGCTCATCACGAACGACATTCCCCTGAGCGGACGTGGACAAAGCCGACGGATGGCCCTCTGGCTTTACTGCATCTAAATCTCCTCTAGATCCTCCAGATCGTTTAGCACAGGCCAATCACCCACTTCAACACGCTCCGGCCGGACAAACACGCCGTGCTTCATCTGCGACTCTTCGCCCCAGTAGCGCTTGCCGCCTATGCTTCCGTCATTCTTACCCACTGGCTCGTCCAGCTGCACGCCCACCCAAGCGCCCAGGCTGTTGGGGATCTCCGCGACCTCGCCGACGTACCGGATAACGCCCCGCCGGTCATCTTCGCCGCCGACACGGCAGCGCTTGCCGACCTGGATGCCGCGCCTCTGGATCTCCTGCTCGTGGGCGGCGATCCTCGCTTGCTCTAGACTCGGCGCGTTCGGGTCGAAACGACCAAGTTTCTGGGCCTTCTTCCAGGCTAGGACCGAGTCGGTTTTCTTCTCATACTCCTCCTCGGGCAGCACGTACTTCTCGACGCCACTGGTGTCGTTGTAGTTGACCCGGGCTGCGGCTGGGCGAACGTCGACGACCTGTCATAAGGGTACTTGTCAGCATGACAGAGAGCCAACCCATCTACAAGCATAGTCAAGTGTTGGGGTTCGTGATTTCGGGAGATATTTCTCGTCGGATTGGATGCTCCTCACGCCAATGCTGAGAAGTATGTGACTATGTGACCATGTGATCGTTGGTTCCAAAGTCCCAGGGCTATGGGATCACTGGCGGGCCAGGATAGCCCTCCGGATAAGAACTTGGCAATGTGAGAAAGTAAAATGAGAGGGTGTATGTGTGCTTGCAACTGAGTTCATGTCTGACAAGACGATATTGTATTTCCGTGTAACGATCATTGCGGTAGCCGCCCCAGTTTCTCGGGTCACTGAAAGAAAATGAGTTGGTTTCACTTACGTGCAACTCGGCATAAGGCGCCAACGGAAAACTAGTCAGGTGAGTGCCATCTTCATCGGCTGCCTCGATTGGTATGTTCCCAGCGGCTGTCTTGAGCGAGAGCTTTTGAGAAGACGGCGGCACCCCGGTGATGGGCTCGAGCTTAGATCTAAGAGTGGCGATGGTCCACGAGGGGGTGATTCGCCGCTCTGATGAAGTGTGCTCTGATATGACGTACAACGGAACGTCCGCCATGGTTGCTGGTCGTATATATGCCTTATGCGGATTGCACTGCGGAACGGCTAAGGCGCCAGGGGTGTCTAGGGGAGAGGGAGTTCAGTGGCTAGCTCAAATGTTAAGCCAGGGGAGATACTGTTTGGGGGGTCGTTGAGTGTTGAGGCCTGTAATTGGGAACCAAGGTACTTACGCACCGAAGAACTTGCTGTGCCCGGGCGATCGACAGACTGCTACAGCACTGCACTGATGATCTGGCAGATGACTTACTTCGTACGTCGGGGCTGGCAATGATTCTGGCCTAGGCCGGTTAGGCTGGAAGAATGGTCGGAAAGGGGTCCGCGGAGGATTGCGCAGTGACCCTGTTTTGGCGGCGCACACTAAGGTGGCGATGAAGCCCGAGGTGCAAGTGATGACGTGAAATGTGCCAGTGCCTAGCGATCTCTGTCTGTGATGGGAACGATTTCAGGTGCAGATGCAGCTGATGTTGGGCTTGGTTGGTAAGCCGTGGTGGGTGGAGGCTGGTTGAGGCGTTATCGAGCTGTATCGCACCTGATTGCAGGAGATTTACGTTCGTTGTATGTGCCTTGGGCAGCGGGCGCGTTCCAGGCAGCGAAACCGAAACGTTCAATTCCCGAGCAGCTTAGGTAAGGTATTACTCAATGCACGGAGTATGTATGACTAATACACCTACTTAGTCACCACGCAAGATCTTAACCACGAATACGAAGGACGTGGAGTTTTACCTCTCATTGTACCTTTCTGCCCGAGTCGGGTCAGATACTGACTTGCATTGTTTGCTTGCTTTCGCTGGACTGCAAAAGCACACATGTGGCCTGGAGTTCGTCACCGCTCCCTTGTTCTACAGCGTATGTACAAACGGAATCATTGGATGGGAATCTCTCGGATAATAGCCGCATCTGCTCGAATCCCACCACAATATATTGATCTGGATCGCCCGTTTGTACGTCGAAGCAGCGGCGTTGGGCTGTTCGGCTACCAGCGCAGTGTGTCGTGCTAGGTGAGATGGCCCGTGGCATCTGGACTATCACCTAATTCGAACGAAGCTCAACGACGACACTATCCCATTGTGCGACGGTAAGTTCCTAATCGCGCGAGCTGGCATTCCGCTAGTGTATGGGAACCATGAGACGTTGGCGAAAAAAGGCATTCATTGGCGCGTCTCCGTTTGTAAACTGGATCTTTAGGGAACCACTCGGCAGGGAACACGACATGGGAGCGGCAGCATCGGATGCAGTTAAACGTCAGATTTCGCGCATATTATTATCTCAATCCGTTGCCAGGAAGTCTGATACGCAACCCACGGTACCTAGGGACCCGACGGAGGGGCATCCTGCAGCGGCTCGCTTGATCCTGATCCACAGACGCCCGCGACAAACGGAAGAACCATGGGGGAGCAGGCCCCCCTGAGGAGATGGGGGAAAGACGAGCCTAGAAGCCAGGACGGATACAGGCATGGCGACGAGACTACGTTGTACGTTGTAGGGAACATCCCCGTATCGCATTTTACAACGCATTGTGGCGGGAACTCCCGGGCATGTACCTATAGTTTGGCGCATCCTGAAGACCGGTGAGGGCTGGGCGCAAACGGAGATGGGATGGATGATGGGATGGACTACCATCCCTCGTCCTTGCACCGCAGATTTCAGGACAATTTGACAACGCATTCTTTACGTTGTACGTTGTATTATTATCGTTCCCCCGAATCCACCCCTCCTTGTTCTCCCCGCGGCTGTTGGCAGACAGACCGCTCATATTTCCCACGTGACGAGAGGCTAAGCCCAACAAAGGAGTTGTTAGACGGGGGTGGGGTGGGTGGGGGGGAACTTTTTTTCAA